>NC_053027.1:4786778-4805045 GCF_003073215.2 Triticum urartu
GCCTCCACGGCGATGGCCGTGGCCGTGGCACGCATCGGCTCTGTCCACGATCCCCCATGAACAGAGCGGAGGGGGCAGCGGGAGCAGGTGGGCCGGCCTGCGAGGTAGATGGGCCGGGTGTCCCAATGGAGGGGAGGCTTTGTTTTATCTTTTTATTCTTTGATTCTTTTCTTTTATTTATTTCTCCATTTTTTATTTAAATGCTATAGTAAAAGAACTTAGTTAAACTTGAAATCTGGCTCATAATTCAAGAACAACATTGTGGTGTTGCATAAAAAGTTTTTGAGCCAAAGGAATTGTTCGGGCATTTTTAGAAATTTAATAAGTCATTTAATATGCTATTGGACCACTATATAATTTGGTGAGGGCATTTTTACTAATTCAAATGAGGTTGGTTAACTCATCACATTTTAATACTGAATAAATGCGACACCGCTAACATTTTTGTTTTACAGTTTGAAGAAATAATATTTTGACATGGAATTTAAATTTGAATTCGAACGCTGTTTGAATTAACGCGAGTTTAGCAACAGTAATCGTGGTGACGTGGCAACGTTAGTGGAGGGTTAAAGTAGCCTAAATATCTGGGCGTCACAATTCTCCTCCACTACAAGAAATCTCGTCCCGAGATTTAAGAGGTAGTGAAAGGGGGGAGGTTTGGTTACGAATCTAGTGGGTCTTCTCATCCCGGCTTGCTCTTCTCGAAGAGGCCGGTCCAATACATTGATGTCTTCATTTCTCTGCTTCGGGTCATCATGATGAAGTCGGCGTCCTTTCTTCAGAAACTCCATTGTACTTACGAAAGAATAAAGGGGTAGTCCGGGAGAATGGACCTCTGCAAGGTCGACTATCTGGTCGATAACATCGAGGAAGGTGGCGGAACTCTTGAACTGAAACTTAAGAAAATACCGAGAGCCAAGTAAGAAGGTACATCATAGAAGTTTCAAGCGCATAGGCAATCGTTCGATGCCTGATACGAAATGTGAAAGGGGTTCAGAGCAATGGGAATAAGTATTGCGTCTGATACCAGAATAGATTACTAGGCAGGTGGCCCGTGATTTACATACGAAGTCAAGCTCAAGGAATATCTTTGACAACAAGGGGTACAGGACAGTCAGGTTCCGATCCTGGGACCTGTGGGTTAAAAGTAGGAAGGGGGATGACGTCTTGCATGATCATGTAAGCAAGGCATGTCAGAGGATAGACTATCAATTATGTCGGCAACAACCATTGGTACCAAGGGCGAGGGACGAAGAGAACCATTTTCCTGCTCGTGGAACGAGGCGGGCCAATAGGCAAGGTTCTCGTACATCGGTGGTTACCGGAATGTCATCAACAAAAGTAACAGGGTCTTTCTGACAGAATTGTACATCGAGAAGTTTACATAAGCAGGAGAATATTACTGCTTAGATCATATAGAACACCAGAAAGGTCAAACAAACCAATGGAAAGGAAAATGTGATCATCAGGTTAAACAGAACAATGGAAAGGAAAAATGTGTTTAAACACATATTTCAGGGGTATATCCTTCCCAAGGACAAGCAGAGCATGATATCCATGATAGGATCTAACGTAGAAAACCCTTTAGGAAAGGGGAGAGAAATATCATGACATTACCCATACAACGGTGTTTGGGGTAATTGAGCAAGAAACATTTAGCATTGGGCTTCAAGTGTTCTTGTTGAAAATCGGAGTACCACAGACATGCTTCGAGATAGCATTGACATGGTCTTCAAGCAAAGGTCAGACTTTGGATACACAAAGGATCCATCGGGATAAACTTATTAAACAAGGCATTCAATTTCCTCATGGAAAAATGGTTAACCTTGTTAAAAATAAAACTATAACACTTGGTCCTCCGGTCAGGTGTGCATGACATCGCCTTACCGGTCATATGAGGATCAATGTTATAACTCTTGAAAATATGTTCCAACCATCATATCTGACCGAGATTCAGATCTGATTGGTATCAAAATAACATCACACACAGGATTCCTGAAAAGAAAAGGTGCAACACAAATTGACGAGATGACATTGTAAGATTCTCGGGAAATGGAATATGGAAGCAAGTTCCGAAACAAGAGCCCATCATTAAAACCAAGAAGAGGATGAGGATGTGGTTGATGGACTTGGTGACAATTCATTGAGATTTCCAAAAAGATGGGTGCCCTCAATTATGTGAACAAGGAGATAACATTTGTCCGATCAAATGATATAATGATGTATGCTCGAGGAAAACATACACAACTTGAACATTGGTTGAACGGTGCACCCGAATTATGGGCTTAGGTAGCAAGATCAATGATAGAAGGGTGATTTGATATCCAATACACAAAGAATGTATCTATCGTTCATTAACTTACAAGGAATAGGGTTGCTAGAAGTTTGGAATTTTTCACATCACAATCCATTTGTCGGTATTCCGTTGGAACACGGGGGCCATGAAAAGAATGGTGATGGTGAGAAGCATCACTTGCATCAATAATTCATAAGAGGTGGTGAAATTCTCACAACATACTTGACATAAAAGATGGTAATATTCCAAGGTAAAGAAGAACAAACGTTGGATAGCAAGGAACTCAAGGTATAACACAAAACACGATCATGTTTGTGTTGGAGGTAAGGCAATAAAGTGGTGATGGTAAGACAAATCATCGAGGGCAAGGATGGTATTTCTCATCATGAATTCGATTGATATCCTGGAAGGAGTCAAGATATTGACAATGATCATGAAAAAATTTGTCGAGAGGCTCCACGAAGAAGCAATCAAACAACGACTACATCAAGCAACATGACTGATGCAGCGAAAGATTATTGGAACCACATATACGACACAAACTCAAAATCAAGATTGTTGTCCAAGGCAAAATGATATGATGAGGAAAATCGACGTAAGCTTAGCTCATCATCAAAAATTGTGCTCCGGGAAGAAGGACTAGGTAGCATAGTTAAAATCGGCACGACAAGGATATAGCCAACCAGGCTAGGAATGATGTGATCGAGTTCAAACTCGTAAGTAATGAAGGTTATCAAGAGTTGTTTAATCGTGGTGCGGACTTGAGTCAATTATTGGTGTCTTTGAGTGTTTAGTAACTTAGAGCCCATGAAAAATTGGAATCAGTGAGAAGGTAGCACCTGATGAAGAACTCATAAGAGGTTATGAAGTTCCATGATAATCTTGAGATATCGTAGTGTAATACTCGATGGTAGATCAAAGTAAAGGTTGGACAGGTGCAATGATCTGCAGAAGACAAGTGCTTCAACTTGTCCGAGAAATGGTATTAAGGAGAAAATATGGTCGAAACCATGATTGCAAAGGACCAAACATAGATACATGACGAACTTATAACAAGGGGATTATTATCATTTACAAGAAGCTTCGATGATAAGTTCCACATCGGGTCCATGGGCATGAACGAAAAGGCTCAAGGTCGACTCCCACTTCTTCAATGCATAACCTTTCATTTTACTTCTCGCTTTTGATGAAGCTGTAGTGTAGAAATTTTATCTGGCGAAACAACAGAAGAGTATGACTCGCGAAAACTTTCGGGTTCATACGGTTTCCGAAAGGCATAGGTTCAACCCGTCAGGGTATCGTGGAAACATATACCACAAGCTTCAATCGTAAATACCACTAGCTCGAAAACAAAGCATGGTTGAGAAAATAGAGGATACAATTTACCAAAAGCATTATGTATCCGAGGAAAGGCTCACAAGGTTATTGAATAAGGAGGACACTGTCGAATAATAATCCAATAAAGGATCTGACGGTCCATAACGGAGCTGATGTGAGCATCGGCACACAACCAGTTGAAGAAAGGATGCAAGGGCATCAGATTTTAGAACATCTGAATGATTCGATGCTTAGATATCAAAGGAATTATGATCTCCAAAAAGAATGATCAGAAGCAGACGCTCTGATCAAGGGTGGATAAGTTCAATAGACCTAAGGGTACAATTGACGGCAAATAGATTGGTCGAGAACAAGCTCATGTTCACAAATGACGTCTGAGCCAGAAAGATAATTGAAAAGGATCAACTGATGATTGCGTGCATTCGCACTCATGTTGAATCAATAGGATCAAAATGACGGTCTCTAAGGATACTAATGAATATTGCCAGACATATGGAAATCATTCATAATGCAAGCAGACAAGTATTGCAGAGCAATAAGCTACCGAGGAATTTTGGAGGAACAAATAGTATTTCAAAGACCATTGTGAAACACACGAACAACTGGGGATGAGTGGATAGTCGATAAGGGCGAGAAATTATCTGTAGGGGTATTTAGGTGGAAAGGAACTGTAAGGCAGTAGGCACAAAGTATTCTCGGATCAATAGAGAGAATTTCAGGATATCTTGTAGTGACAAGATCAACTAGGAACAACAGTAAGAACGACAGATGTATGTATTTATCCATAGGGATATTTCGGTGGTAGGGAATTGAAAAAGCAACGGACACCAAGTCTCGAGTGAACATCGGAGAGTATCTTCGGAATCCTTCGGTGCAGCACGCGATCATCTATGCTAAGGGCTCTCTGGGACGAAGTGGTTACGAGAACCTAGAGTTAGAGTTAGTAAATTCATTTTAACCCGAATAGAAGAGAGGGCAGAGTCCCGGAGTATAGGTCGAGGAATAAAAGATCCTAATACCACCCAATGGCGACGTGAGCCCGTAAGGCGCACAGCCATGTTAGTAAAAGGTTTGTAATATCTAGACTCGATTTCGGCCAAGGAGGGTGGAAGGGGGATTCCTACAGGCAGTCGGCTCTGATACCAACTTGTGACGCCCCCGATTTGACCGTACACTAATCATGCACGTAAATGTGTACGATCAAGATCAGGAACTCACGGGAAGATATCACAACACAACTCTAAAACATAAATAAGTCATACACGCATCATATTACAAGCCAGGGGTCTCGAGGGCTCGAATACAAGAGCTCGATCATAGACGAGTCAGCGGAAGCAACAATATATGAGTATAGACATAAGTTAAACAAGTTTTCCTTAAGAAGGCTAGCACAAATTGGGATACAGATCGAAAGAGGCGCAAGCCTCCTGCCTGGGATCCTCCTAACTACTCCTGGTCGTCGCCAGCGGGCTGCACGTAGTAGTAGGCACCTCCCGAGTAGTAGTAGTCGTCATCAACAGTGGCGTCTGGTTCCTGGACTCCATCGTCTGGTCGCAGCATTCGGGTATAGAAAGGGGGAAAAAGGGAGCAAAGCAACCGTGAGTACTCATCCAAAGTACTCGCAAGCAAGGAGCTACACTACATATGTATGCATTGGTATCAAATGGAATAAGGGTATCATATGTGGACTGAGCAGAATGCTGGAATAAGAGGGGGATAGCTAGTCCTATCGAAGACTACGCTTCTGGCCACCTCCATCTTGCAGCATGTAGAAGAGAGCAGAAGGTAAGTTCACCAAGTATCATCGCATAGCATAATCCTAACTGATGATCCTCCCCTCGTCGCCCTGTGAGAGAGAGATCACCGGTTGTATCTGGCACTTGGAAGGGTGTGTTTTATTAAGTATCCGGTTCTAGTTGTCATAAGGTCAAGGTACAACTCCGGGTCGTCCTTTTACCGAGGGACACGGCTATTCGAATAGATCAACTTCCCTGCAGGGGTGCACCATATTTCCCAACACGCTCGATCCCCTTTGTCCGGACACACTTTTCTGGGTCATGCCCTGCCTCGGAAGATCAACACGTCGCAGCCCTACCTAGGCACAACAGAGAGGTCAGCACGCCGGTCTAAATCCTATGGCGCAGGGGTCTGGGTCCATCGCCCTTTGCACACCTGCACGTTGCGAACGCGGCCGGAAGCAGACCTAGCCTAGCAGGCGTTCCAATCCAATCCGGCGCGCGCTGCTCAGTCGCTGACATCACGAAGGCTTCGGCTGATACCACGACGTCGAGTGCCCATAATTGTCCCCGTGTAGATGGTTAGTGCGTATAAGCCCGTGGCCAGACTCAGATCAAATACCAAGATCTCGTTAAACGTGTTAAGTATCCGCGAACGCCGACCAGGGCCAGGCCCACCTCTCTCCTAGGTGGTCTCAACCTGCCCTGTCGCTCCGCCACAAAGTAACAGTCGGGGGCCGTCAGGAACCCAGGCCCACCACTACCTGGGTGGAACCACCTGCCCCGTCATCCCCCATCTCCGAACAATATCACAGGTAATGTAACAGTGTAAAGTATATAGTATATGCCCGTGATCACCTCCCGAAGTGATCACGGCCCAGTAGTATAGCATGGCAGATGGACAAGAGTGTAGGGCCACTGATGGAACACTAGCATCCTATACTAAGCAGTAGGATAGCAGGTAAGGGTAATGACTGTAGCAACAATGACAGGCTATGCAGTAGAATAGGATTAACCGAAAGCAGTAACATGCTACACTACTCTAATGCAAGCAGTAGAGAAGAATAGGCAATATCTGGTGATTAAAGGGGGGGGGGCTTGCCTGATTGCTCTGGCAAGAGAGAGGGGTCGTCAACTTCGTAGTCGTACTGGGTAGCAGCAGCGTCGATCTCGATGTCTAGCGAGAGAGGAGGGGGGAAGAAACAATAAATATTAAGCAAACATATGCATGACGATGCATGACAAGACAAAGCGTGATGCTAGGCGTGCCCTAACGCGGTACGAGGTGGTACCGGTGAAAGGGGAAAACATCTGGGAAAGTATTCCCGGTGTTTTGCGTTTTCGGACAGATGAACCGGAGGGGGAAAGTTGCGTGTTCGCTATGCTAGGGATGCGTGGCGGACGAACGGGCTGCGTATTTGAGTTTGTCTCGTCGTTCTGAGCAACTTTCATGTACAAAGTTTTCCATCGGAGTTACGGATTATTTTCTATGATTTTTCAAAGTTTTAACAATATTTCAAAATTATTATTAATTCCAAATAAAAGGGGAAATTGCTATATGCACCCAGCAGAGTGCACACAGCAGGGCCACCGGAGGCTGACAGTGGGGTCAACAGTGCAGTCAACAGTCAACTGTTGACTGTTGATTGGTCAAAACTGTAGATGGGGCCCAGGTGTCATTCACACATATCTTGCATTTTCTTTTTAAGTGGATATTTAGAGGGGGGGTCCACCTGTCATTTGCACTATACCTAACCACTGATTAGACTAACTAGTAGGAGTACTAGTTAGCTAACGGAGAGCCGGCCGGCCACCACACACAGAACACACACGCACACACAATGCCAGGGTTAAGAAAAGATAGCATTTTGTGATTTTTGTAGGATTTTAAACCATGCATCAAATGAATTTGGTCCAGTGGAGTAATATGAAGTTTGTCAAGTGTACATTCTACTTATATTTATTTTTGGCCTGTTAGTAGTTGTTTAACCGGAGTTTAGGGGCTGCCGAGGGGGTTACCGATGTAATTTGTTAAGCTAACCTAGTAGCAGCTTACAGTAGTTAGTAGTCAGTCTAGATAGGTTCCGCTGAGTCAGCACCCGCTTTAGCAAGTTATGAGAGCACAGACGGCATCAGCTAGCAGCACGACGCATCAACGCCGTCAGAGCCCATAGCAGTGACGTGCGCGGAGGCCAGGGCGCGCCCGGATCGCACGGGAGGCCACTGCGCGCAGCGCAGCGCAAAGGTAGAAGGGCGACGGGTCTATGCCCAATGCGCAGCGCCGCAAGTCTGGAGACAGGCGCCGGGCCTGCAGCCACGACGGCATGGACGCGCTCCGAATGATCGAACGTCGAAAAAACGCCGCGGAGGATGAGGGGAGGACTCACCGGCTGAGTGCTTGCCTGCTCTTGTCCGTCGGAGCGCGACGGCGCCGCGAGCGGCGACGCTGCGTTGCATCGCGAACGCAGGTCGAAGCGATGCGGGATGGCGCCCGTTCGTGCGGCATCATTGGACGAGCCTCGGTCGCTCCCACCGAATGGCCGAGCAGGCAGGCCGGCGAGCCTCTCGACACAGTAGAGCGGCGAGCGGTGGCGACCGTCCACAGCACCGCCGTCGATGACGCGGCGACCACGTAGCGATGCGTCGGGGCTCTGGCGCAGGGGAGGGCGGAGGGGGGGAGGGGGGGCGCGGGGAAGGGGGCGCCTTAGGCGGGGGGGGAGTCGGCGGATGGCCTCCACGGCGATGGCCGCGGCCGTGGCACGCATCGGCTCTGTCCACGATCCCCCGTGAACAGAGCGGAGGGGGCAGCGGGAGCAGGTGGGCCGGCCCGCTAGGTAGATGGGCCGGGTGGCCCAATGGAGGGGAGGCTTTGTTTTATCTTTTTATTCTTTGATTCTTTTCTTTTATTTATTTCTCCATTTTTTATTTAAATGCTATAGTAAAAGAACTTAGTTAAACTTGAAATCTGGCTCATACTTCAAGAACAACATTGTGGTGTTGCATAAAAAGTTTTTGACATTGTGGTGTTGCATAAAAAGTTTTTGAGCCAAAGGAATTGTTCGGGCATTTTTAGAAATTGAATAAGTCGTTTATTATGCTATTGGACCACTATATAATTTTGTGAGGGCATTTTTAATAATTCAAATGAGGTTGGTTAACTCATCACAATTTAATACTGAATAAATGCGACACCACGAACATTTTTGTTTTACAGTTTGAAGAAATAATATTTTGACTTGGAATTTAATTCGAACGCTGTTTGAATTAACGCGAGTTTAGCAACAGTAATCGTGGTGACGTGGCAACATTAGTGGAGGGTTACAGTAGCTTAAATATCCGGGCGTCACATTATATCATCGCAGTGTTTCCGGAGCATTTCAGCGGTGTGTTTCCCCCGAAGAAGGTCAAGAAATCCTTCGTGAGATCCATGAAGGCGATTGTGGTCATCACGTCGGGTCAAAATCTTTAGCGGCCAAGGCGTTTCGTCACGGTTTTTACTGGTTGACAGCTCATGCTGATGCAGAAGATCTGGTTAGTAGATGTGATGGATGTCAAAAATTTGCACGACGAGCGCATGTGCCAGCTCAAGAGCTCCGGATGATTCCAATCACTTAGCCGTTTGCGGTCTGGGGGCTTGACATGGTGGGACCTTTCAAAAGATCTAAGGATAAAAAGGCACATCTCCTGGTGGCAGTTGATAAATTCACCAAGTGGGTTGAGGCAGAGCCTGTGAGTAAATGTGATGCAGCCATGGCGGTTCAGTTCATGAAAAAAGTGATTTTCCATTTCGGGTTTCCACACAGTATTATCACTGACAATGGCACTAATCTGTCCCAAGGAGCTATGGAGGAATTTTGTCAACGAGAACACATCCGGCCTGGTGTTTCTTCTGTAGCTCACCCTCAATCCAATGGTCAAGCTGAGAGAGCCAATCAGGAAATTTTGAAAGGGCTCAAACCCCGGCTTATAGTTCCTTTACAACGAACGCCGGGTTGTTGGGTAGAGGAATTACCCTCGGTATTATGGAGTATCAATACTACGCCCAATAGGTCTATGGGTTACACACCTTTCTTCATGGTTTATGGAGCAGAAGCAGTATTGCCTAGTGACATCCATCATGACTCGCCCCGTGTGGCGGCTTATGTTGAAGCTAATAATGAACAAGCCAGACAAGATGCACTTGACTTGTTGGATGAAGAAAGAGACTTAGCAGCGGCCCGGTCAGCAATTTATCAACAGGACCTGCGTCGTTATCACAGCTGCCAGGTTAAGTCCAGGACTTTTCAGGAAGGCGACTTGGTGCTCCGGCTCATCCAGGATCTTTCAAATGCACACAAGTTATCCCCACCTTGGGAAGGACCC
Organism: Triticum urartu; assembly: GCF_003073215.2. Taxonomy (NCBI): domain Eukaryota; kingdom Viridiplantae; phylum Streptophyta; class Magnoliopsida; order Poales; family Poaceae; genus Triticum; species Triticum urartu. Next base: position 4,796,511 of record NC_053027.1, read on the forward strand.
TTTGTGGTCAGTAAAAATTTAAACAATGGGTCATAGTACCTCATTGACACTCGAGAGCATGCAGACTCACGTAAGTCAGAAGAGGAGACCCGCCGGCCATGGAACATTGCTCAACTTCGGCCATATTACACCTGAGCCACCGACTCTCGTCATGTACATACGTTCACATTGTATATATTATGATAAGCAATAAAGTAAGACCATCAGTCTCTTTTCTTTTCACAGACTATGCATCTTTATTATTGCTTATTTACAAATGGCTATTAAGGAGCTGATCATATTTGAATCAAGTTTAACCTTTTTGGTCCAGCTTATGATCGTATCCGAATCTAGCTGCAAATCTCATGGTCACTTGGGGGCTTCCTGTTCAAACATAGGTCGTATTCGAACCAAAGAGAACATAGCTGTCGTAACCCTCTTGATCGGCTCAAGGCCAAAACTCACTGGGGGCTTCTTGATCGTATCCGAATCATAGCTTAACCCCTTTGAGTCCGTCTTGGACCGTATTCAAATCAGGGTCGTTAAAAACCTCTCAAGGTCATTTGGGGGCTTCCTGTTCAAACATAGGTCATATTCGAACCAAAGAGAACATAGCTGTCGGTACCCTCTTGATCGGCGCAATGCCAAAGCCACTGGGGGCTATATGGTCGTATTCGAACCTTAGCTTAAGTCCTTTGGTCCAGTTTACTGGTCGTATTCGAATCATAAACCCCCAACCTTTTTGAATACAAGATTAAAATTATGCTTGTTATTTATTGCTTGCCTTTTAGTTTATTGTTGTTTCAATATTACAAATAAATTAGCCTGGTCTTCTTCACCGGCTCAATTATTGGACAACACAGCCGCCCGGGTCATTCAAGCCGGTGGTTCAAGGATCAAAAGGTATGAGCTACTAAGGTATAATGATCATTGAGTATTCAAGAAGCATTAGCTTTTCATAAATATTGAGTTATCAAATTCAATCACCTGGATTATTTAAACCGGCGATCTAAGGATCAAAAGGGATAAGTTATGGTCATTACTTATACACGCTTACCTGTTGCGTTAACTAAAAAATTCGAATTTATATTAGTCTCTATTTTTATCAAGGAACAGAGTTCAAACATTGCAGAGATAAGCATTAAATGATGCATAAGCAAGCATTAAACATTGGCATCTGGAAACATAGAGTCACATATAAGTATTTTATGCGTGATGGCATAAGCAAACATGCGAAGTTTTAACAGCTAAGTTATTACAAGGCTTTATAAGACCATGAAGATGATCATTGTCCCTCCCTCGCCGGTTCACCATCTTGAGTCTGCTGGAAGTTGGGTTTTGACCAATCAAAGCCATTCATGGCGACAAATTCGGCTTCGTCGTCAATTAGGCCGACCGGGTCAACCTCCAGGGCAAATGTATCTTCTCTCACTGGTGGGATCAAGTCTGTTACTTTATATGAGGGAGGGGCCATCTTCTTATTCTCACTATCAAAACCCGGCTGGTACTTGTCCACATTGGTGTCATGTCCAAGACTAGTCGCCTAAGGCCGGACTTCGCGGACGCAGGCTATGAAGTCATCCTGATCAAAAGGAGACCCGTCCTCCTTCACGGTAGGATAGCCCCTTGCTACGTCCTCCGGGTCTAGGTCTGGCACCCAAGCCTTGGAGTGGCTTAGGGCATTCAATGCTCCGGCTCACGCGCAGGAGCGTTTTACTTCTTGGAACCTGGCAGGAAGGATGGACAGCTTCTTCAGGACGTCGCTGAGCCGGTTAGGACCTTGATTAGCGGGAGAGATGGCAGCCAGAGCCCGTTGTGCGCCATATACAATTGTTCAACTAAAGTGTATACTGCCTTCAGCTTAATCAACGGGTCTTGGCTCAGATTCTTACTTCGTGGACCTGCATACATTTTTAACAGAGTCAGTTGGCAGATTATACTCCGGTTTGGCAAAAAATATATGAAAGGTCAAATCAGGCAGCTTACCAAAGATAGCAGCGACCATCTGAGACACCCGGCCCTTTAAACCATTCAACTCTATTGAAATTTCTTTCAGAGCTATTTCGGTTGTCTCAGCTCGTCGGGTCAGAAGTGTTTTCTCATTTTCCCAAGTCTTCTCCTTGGCAGCAAAGCTGATCTTCAAATTTTTCGTTGCAGAAAGGCTTATTTGTAGTTTGGAGGTGGAAGATTTGATTTCTGACTCCTGACTCGCTAGCTGGGTCTTTGCGTCAGTCAATTGAGAGTTCAATTCAAACAAGGCATTCTGTGAAACGTTCAGATAAGTCAAGACTTGGTTTCAAATTCAAATATCCAATTCAGGATCCAAGTCTCAAGTACTTTACGAATAAACCACTTGACACTTGGGGGCTAATGTATGCCAAATCAAAATTTTACGACTCTACAAACATATTTAAAGTCCCAAGTCCCTTACAAAGTAACAGCACTTGGCACTTGGGGGCTAATGTATGCAGTTCAGCAAGTTTATCAAGGTTAAGCCGGAGTGTTAAGTACTTTGAAGACGGTTTTAAATCCTAAAGTACCGATTCATTAATGATCAAAATGAACCGGTCCTTGGGGACGATAGGTGAAGTTTTGTTCTATCAATATCACGCAAAGATTCAGAGGTCAAAGTCTCGGCCTATATTTGAAGTCTACAGGTTATTCCGTTTCTCTCATAATCTGAAGACTTGGGGGCTGAAGGAATATTAGTAAACCGGAAACAACGTACCTCATATTTCAACTGAAGCTGCTTGACCATCTCGATCTCAGACTCACGACTTGAGTGTACATGACTGAGATAGCCGGATAAGATATCACTGGCATTGAGACGGTCATAGTTGGCAACATCAAAGCGAACCTTCTGCCTCTCCAATGCTTCTTGCTTTGCTGTGCACCAAGCCAACACCGTTGGGTTCCCCGGCTCAACAAAGCGGCTCCTAGTAATTTGAACATCTTGAGAAGGTGGAGACGGCAGGTCGGTTGAGCTTGACGGTCTAGCCGTAGAAGGATTCATAATGGCTTCGTCAAAAGTCGGCTCAGGAGGGTTTGCCTTCTCAATAGGCGGGTGTTCTGGAGCGTTAGCCAATGGAGAAGGCGGCCTAGCTGGTTCAGATGCTAGCACTGGCGGGCCCTATTCAAGAATTCATCCGATTAACCAGTTAACTTGCCGATTAATCCCTACTCATAGGGTCACCGAGTAGCCGATAAACCGAAAAATCGTCCGATTAATTGATTAAATGGCCGATTAACTTGCCGATTAGCCGATTAATCCCCTACTCGCTAGCCAACCAAGCAGCTACCAGTTAATGATTTCCTCAACAATGCTGGCAGGTCTTCCGCCGGTTTAGCCGCCTTCGTCTTCTTGGATTTAGCCTGGCCACTGAGGAAAAATATTGCAGGGTTGTCAGCATAAACATACAATTGAGCAACCCAGAAGAAAGGAGGATTTCTGATTACCCAGGAGCAGTCTTGAAAGCCGGAAATTGTGTCTGTGATGAGTCGCCTGAAGAACGAGACACCTCCTGAAAGGATAAAAGAAAAGAGTTAAAAGAAATACAAGGAGCAGGATTCATTAAAATGAGTTAAAAACAGCAATAAGTAAACCTCGTTTGGGCGTTTCTGAGGGGTCTGTTGAAGGATGACAGCCGGTTCATCTTCAATCCCAACTTCACGGCGGCTTTCATGTTGCTGCTTTTTCAAATGAAAGTTGGGATCCAAGTGAGCTAAGGGGTTAGAAAACCTTACTTTACGGATCACTCGTCGAACTGTGTGTCTTGGTAAGGGCTCTGAGTCGGAGGAAATGATAGTTACCTCTGCTTCCCCAGCCTGACTGGCCCCAGTGTCATCCTGGTAAGGATAAGTGTCAATAAGATTGTTAAAAAATTGGCCAAGGGAATCAAGGGCTACCTCCGAGTCAGACGTGTCATCAAGTTTCATTAAATCTTCAGCAGTGGTCTTCTTTTTCTTCTTCGATCTCCGGGTCGATTTCTTGGCGTTCATGGCGGCGAGTTTCGCCTTCTTGGAAGCTTCGTGATCATATTTCACTTTCCAAAAGTCAGAGTTGGCCTACAAAGACAAGAGGAAGGATCAGTGATAAACAATACGGCTGGACAAAATACAAAGGGAAAAAGATCAGAGTATCCTTACTTCTGGTACCGGGTTAAGTTTACAGAAGGGATTTAACCCAACAATACTGCAATCTTCATACTTCCCATTCACCAGAAGGTTTGACATTGAGACAATGTCCTCCTCGGTTAGTTGAACTGGGGTATGACGGAGAGAGTCGTCCGGGCCTCCACCATATTCATACATCAATTTTGAACGACGGATTAATGGAATAATCCGCCATGAGATCCAGCAGTGGGTTAGATCGACTCCGGTTAAACCGTTCCCCAAAAAAGCGTTGATTCTTCTGATAGATGGAAGCAGCTTCTTGCGTTCAGCAATGGTAAGTTTATCTGGCAGTGCGAACTTGGAGTCAAGACGATCGGGGCGGTAACCCGGCAGTGGTTTCTCGTTGGCGGGTGAGATGTCCTGACAGTAGAACCAAGTTTGGTTCCAGTCCTTTGGGTGACTTGGTAAAACTATGAGAGGGAAAACAGCACCCTGCCGGCACTGAATTGAGATGCCTCCAAGCTCTAAGCTAAGGCCGTTGGTGCACTCGTTCTACCGGTTCAGATAGAAGTATACCCTAAATAATTCCACAGTCGGCTCTTGCTGAAGATATACCTCACAGAGCACTTGGAAGTTACAAATATTGGATATAGAATTGGGCCCAATGTCCTGAGGATGGAGTTTGAAAAAGTGAAGAACTTCTCAGAAAAACTTTGAACCGGGCAGTGAGAAGCCACGGTTCATGTGGTCAGTAAAGATGATTACTTCGCCGTCTTTTGGATTGGGTCGTTCTTCTTCCGGGTCAGGAGCACGATAAGACATGATGCTTTTTGAGGGCAAAAACCCAATGAGGAAGAACTCTTTTAAACGATCCTCAGTTATGGTTGAGGGGACCCAATTACAGATGGTGGGTGTCTTTGACGGCATGATGTGCAAGGAACTGAAAAAGAAATAACAACATGCTGGTTCAGTTTATGGTCAGGTTAACAGTTAAAGGTTGAGGATGTAAAGCAAGTAATAGCGGCTTAACTAAGGGCTAATGACATATAAGGAAAAGAAAGCCGGAGCGGTAAGCCGCCATGACTATAGATTTTCTCAGAAAGAAGATTCAGCTAAGTGTTGGCATAAACAAGTTTTACCAAGCTGTCATTATTATTTTGGATCAAATGGTCGTTCTGAAAAGAAAAATATTCTAGACCTAAAAAAACTAGTACAGATGGGTTCGTCAGCTATAACGAAGCGTCTATACAAGAAAAAGGGATCTACTGCTATCAAAAATGGATGCAAAACAACTACCGCGCGAGTTATGTCTCCTTTTGGATCAAGAGAGGCTGCGGAGGAAGAACTACCAGAAAGGTTCATAAGGAATGGTGAAGAACACCGATGAACTCGCAAGCCCTAATGCAGATCTAAAAAGTTTGAGAAGGCAAGACTTACGGATGCGGATTGGCTGCGGAGGGTCGTCGCCGTTTATCTGGACAGTTCAGGGTGATGCAGCGGCCAAGCTTGAGGACGACGATGGGCACTACGGCGGCGGCGGAGCTCGAGCACCAGCGGAGATTGCGAGAGGAAGAAGATGAAGAAGAGGGGAGAATGAGAAAAACCAGTCGCGAGCCTATTTATAAGGGCAGATGCGAACAGACGGGCGTGAAAATCAAGGGAGAACCAAATAATGGTTATCCAGCTATACAGACGCCTCAATTCTCGAGAAGCATTAAAGATAAAAGATCCGTTGGAAGATGACGTCATGAAAGTTCTTTGTGTTTTCAAAAGATGATGTCACGGCGGGTTACAGAGCTTTTCAGACAGAAGATGGATTTCATCTAAGTGTTGAAGATTGACAAAGAACAAAGTTCAAAGTCAACCTGGGGCCTAATGTTGGGGATATTACTACTAGAAGATCCGCCCAGGAGGGGCCGGGTCAGCCCTAATGGCGGGTTACATAAGAAGCCCAATATACATTCAAGATGCTAGTTTATTAATCATATAGAAAGCCCAAAGGCCTGGGGCCGGCTTAAGGCCCGATATTGTAAACCGCCGTATGTAAGGAAAGACTTGTAAGAAAAGGCATGTAAAGGAAGTCACCGAGCCGGACACGATTATGAGCCGGCCGGGACTCTATAGGCCACCAGGCGTTAACCCATGTATATAAGGGGACGACCCGGTGGCGGCTTAGGGCAAGAAAGAACCAAATCGATAACCAAGCCGGCGAGTTGAGCCCCTTGGAGATCGAAACTTCAGCAATACCAATCCCAACTAGACGTAGGCTTTTACCTTCATCGTAAGGGGCCGAACTAGTATAAAAACTCTCTCGTGTGTCCTTTGTCCCGATTAACCCCGTTAAGCTTCCTAGTGCGATGGCCCTACGACTAAGTCCTTGCTCTAGGACATCTGCCATGTCAACTCCATGACACCCTCCTCTCCCTTTCCCCTACCTCTCCCACTCTCACTCTTCTTCTTCCTCAATACTTCTCCCCCATTACTCTCCCTCTTCTACCTACCTTTCTCTCTCTTCATTACTCCTACCTAACTACACCACCTCCATTAATGCACCTCCTTTCTCTTTTTCCTTCCCCCTACACTAGTTGAAGTTGTCTCCTCCCAAATTAGGTAGCTAGGTAGATGTAGCATTTAGTTAAGTGACCTATTTGCCCCCTAACTAGATCTATCTTTGTCAAGAAGAGCTTTATGCACTTTTGATCTCCCTACATCATCATCTCCACCGTGTGCTCGATCTCGAGATATATGTGATTAAAATTTCATGCTTTTGCAAAATGGAAATATGTTTATGTGTGTGTGATATGTTTATGGAAATTGTGTGTGTGGCATGAGTTGATGCCAAATTGTGCTTTTGAGTTGCCTATGTTTTGCCAAAATGTCGATTTATTTCCGTTTCGGCGTATTCCGGGCAAACTCTAGATCTATATATGTCCTATTTTTAAGGAAGGTCATGCCGAATTTTTGTATGACTTTGATGCATGCACGCATTTTTATAATCATTTTTTTATTATTACCGTGCAAAGTTGACGATGGTCAGTGGAACGATGGTGGACAAGTGGTTGCGGTCAGCGGTGCAGGACATGAAAGAAAATAACCGGACAGAGGTTTTATGTCCGTGTCGAAAATGCAAAGGAATAGTTTGGCTCGACCCCCATGACGATGGTCATGTCAAAGCGCACCTGCTCATGACTGGTTTCATGGATGGCTATACTCGGTGGATAATTGAAGATGAGGATGACGATGTTGAGGATGCCGACGGGGCAGGCAATGATGACACGGGGCAAGACGAAGAGATGATCGATAATGGCGGCGGGGAACAGGCCGGACATGGCGGCGGAGAAGGGGCCGGACATGGCGGCGGAGAGAACGACATGGAATCCACGCAGCAGAGTTCGTCGGTACTAAGTTCAATCATGCGGGACCCTCATGTTCAAGCATTGCTTTGCAAGGAGACGAGTACTGAGAGAGCTGCTTCTAGAGAGGAGGCTCAGCTGGAGCAACTGGTGGTAGACTCGAACACTCCATTGTATGATGGTTGCAATCCTGAGGTGACCCGCTTGAGTTTCACGCTCCAACTCCTGAAGACGAAGGCTAAAAACAAATGGACCAACACTAGCCTCGATGAGCATCTCAAGTACCTAAAGGATGTTCTTCCCGCGGGTAATCTATGTCCTAGTAGTGTTGATGAGGCCAAGAAGATCGTGTGCCCTCTTGATCTGCCACACGTTAGATACCATGCATGCATCAACGATTGCATAATTTATCGGAAGGAGCACGCAGAAAAAACAAGCTGTCCGGTGTGCAATGCTTCTCGATACAAGAAGGCCGGGAAGAAATGTCCCCAGAAAGTGGTATGGTACTTACCGATTGTTGGAAATATGCCCTAGAGGCAATAATAAAAGTATTATTATTATATTTCTTTGTTCATGATAATTGTCTTTATTCATGCTATAACTGTATTATCCGGAAATCGTAATACACGTGTGAATACATAGACCATAATATGTCCCTAGTAAGCCTCTAGTTGACTAGCTCGTTGATCAACAGATAGTCATGGTTTCCTGGCTATGGACATTGGATGTCATTGATAACGGGATCACATCATTAGGAGAATGATGTGATGGACAAGACCCAATCCTAAGCATAGCACAAAGATCGTGTAGTTCGTTTGCTAGAGCTTTTCCAATGTCAAGTATCTTTTCCTTTGACCATGAGATCGTGTAACTCCCGGATACCGTAGGAGTGCTTTGGGTGTATCAAACGTCACAACGTAACTGGGTGACTATAAAGGTGCATTACAGGTATCTCCGAAAGTGTCTGTTGGGTTGACACGGATTGAGACTGGGATTTGTCACTCCATATAACGGAGAGGTATCACTGGGCCCACTCGGTAATGCATCATCATTATGAGCTCAAGGTGACCAAGTGGTTGATCACGGGATC
>NC_053027.1:4806045-4821496 GCF_003073215.2 Triticum urartu
CTAGGTGGTTTTGGTAATTCATAACAACATATAGCTCATTGAGCTAATGCTATTCCAAGATGATTATTTCAGGAAAGCTCAATGATTGGCATGGCATGGATGTGAAAGTGGAACCCTCAAAATGCTAAGGACAAAGGATTGGCTCAAGCTCAAAAGCTCAAGACTCTTCATTTCATATTTTAGTGATCCAAGATCACATTGAGTCCATAGGAAAAGCCAATACTATTAAGGAGGGATGAGGTGTTGCTTAATGAGCCTCTTGCTTCATGTGCTTAATGATATGCTCCAAAACCCTCAACTACTTTCCCATATCCACATATGACCAAAACTCTAAGCCAAACTCGGTCCTACCGATTCTTCCTATCCGGCGCCACCGAGTTTCACTTGTCATTAGCCACTGCCAAACCCTAGCAATTCGGTCCTACCAATAAGGATCTCGGTCCCACCGAGATGGGGTTGCAAACTCTCTGTTTCCCTTTCATAACTTTTCGGTCCCACCGAAAGAGCGAATCGGTCCCACCGAGATTGCAATGTAAACTCAGTGTTTCCCCTTTGTAACTTTTAGGTCTCACCGAGTTCCACTCGGTCCCACCGAAAGAGCAAATCGGTCCCACCGAGTTTGCCTGACCAACTCTCTGGTTAGCTAATTACCAAATTCGGTCTCACCGAGTTTGTGTAATCGGTCTCACCGAGATTACGTTATGCCCAAACCCTAACCGAATCGGTCCTACCGAGTTGCATGTCAGTCCCACCGAAAATCTCTAACGGTCACTAGGTTTACTATTTCGGTCAGACCGAGTTTTATGATTCGGTCCCACCGAGATTGGAAAACTGTGTAACGGTTGGATTTTGTGTGGAGGCTATATATACCCCTCCACCTCTTTCTCATTCCAAGAGAGAGCCAACAGAACACACACATCATTCCAACTCATTTGTTCTGAGAGAGAACCACCTACTCATGTGTTGAGACCAAGACATTCCACTCCTACCATATGAATCTTGATCTCTAGCCTTCCCAAGTTGCTTTCCACTCAAATCTTCTTTCCACCAAATCCAAATCCTATGAGAGAGAGTTGAGTGTTGGGGAGACTATCATTTGAAGCACAAGAGCAAGGAGTTCATTACCTACACACCATTTGTTACTTCTTGGAGAGTGGTGTCTCCTAGATTGGCTAGGTGTCACTTGGGAGCCTCCGACAAGATTGTGGAGTGAACCAAGGAGTTTGTAAGGGCAAGGAGATTGCCTACTTCGTGAAGATCTACCGCTAGTGAGGCAAGTCCTTCGTGGGCGATGGCCATGGTGGGATAGACAAGGTTGCTTCTTCGTGGACCCTTTGTGGGTGGTTGCTTCTTCGTGGACCCTTCGTGGGTGGAGCCCTCCGTGGACTCGCGCAACCGTTGCCCTTGGGTGGAGCCCTGTGTGGACTCGCGCAACCGTTACCCTTCGTGGGTTGAAGTCTCCATCAACGTGGATGTAGGATAGCACCACCTATCCGAACCACGGGAAAAACATCCGTGTCTCCAATAGCGTTTGAAATCTCCAAACCCTTCCCTTTATATTCTTGCAAGTTGCATGCTTTACTTTCCGCTGCCAATATACTCTTTGCATGCTTGCTTGAATAGTGTGATGATTACTTGACTTGTCCTAAAATAGCTAAAATCTGCCAAGAACTAAAATTGGGAAAAGGTTAAGTTTTTATTTGGTCAAGTAGTCTAATCACCCCCCTCTAGACATACTTTCGATCCTACAAGTGGTATCAGAGCTTTGGTCTCCATTTGCTTGATCTCCATAGCTTTTGGTGGTCATAGCCTTGGTTTCACAACCTAGGAGAGTATGGCATCTAGCGAGGGAAATTATCACCGTAGAGGTCCTTACTTTGATGGTACTAATTTTGCTAGTTGGAAGCATAAAATGAAAATGCATATTCTTGGACATAACCCCGCCGTTTGGGCTATTGTGTGTGTTGGTTTGCAAGGTGACTTCTTTGACGGGAGAGAACCAAACCGTGAAGCTACTGCGGATGAGTTGAAGATGTTGCAATACAATGCTCAAGCTTGTGATATTCTCTTCAACGGATTGTGCCCCGAAGAATTCAACAAAATCAGCCGCCTTGAGAATGCAAAGGAAATTTGGGACACTTTGATTGATATGCACGAAGGTACCGACTCCGTCAAGGAATCCAAGTTGGATGTGCTTCAAAGCCAACTTGACAAGTTCAAGATGAAGGATGGTGAAGGTGTCGCTGAAATGTACTCTAGGCTTGCTCTCATCACAAATGAGATTGCCGGCTTAGGAAGTGAAGAGATGACAGATAAATTCATCATCAAGAAGATCCTAAGAGCCTTGGATGGAAAATATGATACCGTGTGCACATTGATCCAAATGATGCCCAATTACAAAGATCTCAAGCCAACGGAAGTGATTGGAAGAATTGTTGCTCATGAGATGTCACTTAAGGATAAAGAGGAACTTCACAACAAATCAAGTGGTGCCTACAAAGCCTCATGTGAAGCCCCTACATCATCAAGTGAGAAACAAGACTTCAATGAAGAATTGAGCTTAATGGTGAAGAACTTCAACAAGTTCTACAAGAGTAGAAGCAAAGATAGAAACTCCAAATCAAGGTCCTACAATGACAAAAGATCTTCTAGTCGAGAGCGAAACTGTTACAATTGTGGAAGACCCGGACACTATTCCAATGAGTGTACGGCTCCCTACAAGAGAAGAGAAGATTCTCCAAAAAGAAGAAGCAAAGGATCACCACCAAGAGAGAGAAGGAGTAGAGATGATCGTTATGAACGAAGATACTCACGGAGAATCAAGGATTCGGAAAGAAAGGAAAAATCATCAAGGAGCTACACAAGACGAAGACATCAAGCTCATGTTGGTGAATGGGTATCCGGCTCCGACTCCGATAGCCACTCCGAGAGAAGTTATCACTCCGACTCCGAAGATACTCAAGATGAAGGTGTTGCCAGTCTAGCACTTGTGTCAACCAACTCCTACGACATATTTGACTCACCAAATGAAGGAATTGGAAGATGCTTCATGGCCAAAGGTCCTAAGGTAACACACCCCGAGTATGTTGATTTCAATAGTGATGAGGATGACTTGTTAGGAGATGATTTGATTGGTGACAACTCTAGTGATGAATACTATTATGAAAGACCAATTAATCATGCTAATCAAGATAAAACGAGTGACAATGATAAGAAGAAGATTGAGGCCCTAACTAAAGAACTAAAAACTCTTAAGTTAGCTCATGACACTATCTTCGAAGATCATCGAGAACTTTTAAGAGCTCATGAGAAGCTACGCTTTGAAAAGCTCAGTCTTGAGCAAGAGCATGAGTTCTTAAAGGCAATCAATGATGATCTCCGCAAGAAAAGTTCTTCTTACATTGCCAAGCGTTTACTCTTATCCACTTACATGCCTCAAGTCAAGTCTAACAAGAAAGATTCTTCCGCTAGTAGTAACAATGATCATGCTAAATCCGATATTGTTGCTTCTAGTAGTTCTCTTGATTCCACTAATGATTCTCTTAGACAAGTTACACTTGAGCAAGAAAATAGCTTATTGAAGGGAATTATAGAGAAAGGAGTGTACAAAAGCCTTGCCGGGAGTAAGCAATTCGAGGAAATTGTGCGCAAGCAAGGAATGCACCGAAAGAATCAAGGTGTTGGTTTTGAACGAAAGTTCAATGCCAATGGAGTTGAATGGGAAGAAGATCAATACCCCAAGACGAAGTTTGTCCCTCAACAAGAGAAGTTTTTCAAAGGGACACAAGCTCAAGATGATCTTCCACCACAAGACTACGAGCAAAAAGGCAAGGACAAGCTTCAAGAGGAAATTGATGCATTTGAAGAAGCTCCTAAGACCTTAGTCAAGTGGATTCCCAAGACTACTTCAAGTTCCACTTCATCAAGTACGACTACAACTCCAAGGATTCCCATCAAGATGATGTGGATCCAAAATAAGAAGAACTAGAGAGTTCTTGAGGGTGACTCCGCCAACATACTTCACTCTTATCATTTTGGCAAGAACAAGTGCAATCAACTTCCACATCTTGCACTAGTTCAAGGAGTCACAAACCCTCTTGTTGGTAAGACAAGGGACAAGGTAACCTAAAGTTTTCATGGACATCATCTTGTGTGTGCATCACTCTATGTCTATGGATATCCTTGTTTGTTCCTTGTGGGACTAACCCATGTAGGTATTGAAAGTGCAATTCACTCAAATGGATAGCTCCAAGAGATCTACATCAACATTGAGCATCCACATCTTCAATATCTACATGAAGTCATCATCGACAAAACCCAAGGTTAGTTCATCCCTCTTAGGGGGGATATCACATCTAGGGGGAGCTTTACTCTAAGACTTGAGCTAAAGCAACTCTAAAGATGTGAACAAAACAATGCTTCATGTAAAAGTGGTAACCCCACTTGAGCTTAAACGATGAGTATGACCTACGATCAAGTGTTCTCACTTGACTCCTAAGTCAATATACTCATATATAGATGACCTAGTCATCGCAAATTGCTTGATAGATGCTAGAATTGCTTGTGCATGCTTTGCCACATATTTCATTTTCCATCTTATTGTGTGAGCATGCTGATTGCATATTTTACTCATTCGAGGACATCCACTTGTTGTTTTGATTGTTTGGCTTTATCTTCTTTTGCCAAGTGGATGGACAAGAATGCCTAAGAACCTCCTCTAGCTATCTATGCTTTTCTCGTCTCAAACTCTATTCATGCTGCATCACAAAATTTGATCAAGTCAGATTCGAACCACTCTGTGTGAGGAGCGCTCGGAGTCCCCGATTCGTCATAGACTTAAACTTCCAAAACCTCTTTATGAATCTCGGTCTGACCGATACTCCATTTCGGTCCTACCGAGTTCATTAAGTTGATCTAGGTTTTCGATCTTGGTGCAACCGATTTGAACTTTTCGGTCACACCGAGTTGCAAAAACTGCACACAGTTTTGCATCTCGGTGCCACCGAGTCGTTCCACTTGGTCACACCGACAGGGTCGGGCTATATATAGTGACGGGCAGAATTTTGGAAATTTCTCTGAAACCTCCTCGTCCGCGCGATAGCCTGCTCTGCCTTCGTGGTCTCCGGATCGTCTCCTCGCCGCCAGCAGCCTCCAGTCGCTGGTCTTCGCCGCCGTCAACGGATTTCTGCCCCGCCGTTGCCGCCGTAGCAAGTCCACGTCGAACTAGGGTATGGACTTGATCATTGTGCTATTCCTCAATCTGATTCCTAGCACATTGTGATCATCATGAATCTTGCCACGATTGATAAACTTCTATCCAGTCAAAACGCTCATAGATTAGGTTTAATTCGAAAATTTTAGGGTTAGGTTTCCGCCGAAACCATCTCGGACCCACCGAGTTGAAAAACTCGGTCCCACCGATCTGGCTTTTGCCATTGCACAAGTTAAACTCGGTCTGACCGAGAATAACTTATCAGTGCGACCGATTTTGGAATTCTGTGAAACCCTAGCAGTCTCGGTGCCACCGAACTGTGACTCGGTCTGACCGAGTTCACCAGTTCTGGTGCCAAAACTGCTTCGGTGTCACCGAGTTTGAAAATCGGTAGATCCGAGATGCTTTCTATGGAAAACTAAAACTAAGTTTTTGAATTAATCTTTTGCAAAAATCTCTGCTTTTTGTGATGCTCATCCACTCTATCTCTTCTATAATCTATTCACAGGGTCAGTAGTCAGTTTGCAACATGTCTGATCAAAGAGACAGCCAGAACCTCTCAGAGCAGCAAGTTGTGATGAGTGAGGGCACTAGCCCCTCAAGTTCTTCTGATGTTGGCAGCAGGAGCACACCCAGCAATCTGCCTAAGGCTGCCACACGTCAAAGGAAGAAGAGAACGTCTGATTCTGAGGATGAAGACTATGTGGCAGAGGAAGAGGCCACTTCCAAGAGAGTTGAGCCAGCTCAAGGCTCAAAGCCAGGCCTGAAAATCAAGAGGCCAGCAGGCAGGCAGCCAATGTCAAAAGCTAGAGCCTCAACTGAGAAGCCTGCACCTGCTCCCATTGAGCCCATTGCTGCTGAGGGTAAGAAGAGGAAAGAGAGAGTAAAGAAGACTGTAGCCAAAGTGCTTGGGAGAGCCTCCATCATGGTAGAAGAGGAGGAGGAAGAAGAGGTTGCTGCACCAGCACCCAAGGCAGCCAAACTTATGGGAGATGCCATAAGGTCAGGGGGAGCTGCATCCAAGCCCAAGGAAGCTCCTAAGGCTGCATCTAAGCCTAAGACAGCTCCAAAGAGAAACACAAGGAGTATACCTGTTGCAGAAAAGAACAAGGCCCCAGTGCCTGAAGCTATTGAAGAAGAGGAAGAGAGTGTCCTTCGGAAGCTCAAGCCCAAGATCCCAGACCACAACGATGCTCATCCTGTGGCTGAGGACATGAAGCTCAGGAGAGACTCAGGGCTCAGGAAATGGAGAGAAGCAGATCCATATGCTTCTAGGAGAAGGACTGCCGTGGACTACAGATTTCACACAAAGGAGCAACCAGATTTTTATGAGACTGTTTTGCTTGACAAGAAGCCAATCGTTTGTGACATGAGATGGGTCGACTGGACATACATCAAGGAGAATGAAGAGCACTACCCAGGAGTTCAGGACAGCTTCAGAGCGTGTGGAGTAGAGGACTTTGTTGGGCAGAAGCTCACAAAGTGGAACGAGGAACTCATCATGCAGTTCTACTCCACAACTCACTTTTACCCGGATGGAAGGATTACATGGATGTCAGAGGGTACAAGGTACCAATCTACAGTGGCTGAGTGGGCACAGATCATCAATGCCCCAGAAGAGCAAGATGAGGACTTGGATATCTATGCCAAGAAGAAGATGGACCATAACTCCATGTCCAACATGTACAAGGAAATTCCCAATGAAGCTCTTGACACATTCAAGTTTGGCTCAGTGCACTATCTGCTATCAGGATTGCCTACTATCAATTGGATACTAAGGCACACTCTGTTGCCTAAGTCTGGAGATCACAAGATGATCAGAGGTCACGCGATCAACTTGCTTCATGTTTTTGATGTGCCTCAAAAATTCAAGGTCATGAGTCTCATAGTTGAAACGATCAAAAGGACAGCTGCAGATCAGAAGAGGAGCTGTGGATATGCCCCTCAGATTCAGGAGCTCATCAACTCCAAGATGGGCACGGGCGTATATTTGTTGGATAAGGAACACCTGCCCATCCGTCCAGATTTCGAGGACAATGAAGTTGTGATGACAGAGAATGAGCCATCGTCTGCACAAGCATATGCAAAGAAGGAGAAGGCGAAGAAGGAAAAAGCTGCCAGGATGCCTACTCAAGAGGAGGCATCTGACTATTTCTTGAAGACCAAGCAAGAGCAGCTCAGTTACTTGATTGCATCCACGCTGAGAATTGAGAAAAGTCTAGCCAACCTCACTAAGAATCAGCAGAGCCTAGAAAGGATTATGGAACAGAAGTTCTATGACTTGGATGTCAAGGTAACAGAAGTTCAGTCTGTAGTGGAGCAGCTTCAGGAGGACATGAATGAGAGGAGAGGCAGGACCACGACTCATGCTTTTTCTAGAGTGCCACGAGGTCCGAGGTCGTCTGCACTGCCAGTTGCTGACACCAGAGCTACAATGTCTGCACCAGCCACAGCCTCAGCTCCAGCGTCTACTTCAGCTCCAACTCCAGCGACTACTTCAATATCTATAGAAGCCGTCGTCCTTGGAGTGATCCGGACTCCACCACCACCTGAAGATCAAGTCTGAGCGTCGATCTAGTGCTATGCATTTTCTAGGAACTTTTTGGTAACTTGTTGCCAAAGGGGGAGAAGATGTATAGATCATAGGCTTCGAGAGAGAGAGAGTGTTGCTTTTCTCTCTTGCTTTATTTGGTGGTTTTTCGAACTTACTTTGTTTGCTTTTGAGTGCTTGATACTATGTCATTATTTGTGAGACATCGATGATCATGTGTTTGATCATAAGCTACACTTAATGTTTGCTTGATGCTTGCTTAAATATTATCATTTTATCTATCATTTGTGATCATTCACTATTCTTGGTGATGAGTGCATGTATTTCATTCTTATCATTTTGAGCGCTCCACCAAGATGTATGTGACATGGAAGAGTAACCCATGATTCTAACTCTTTGGGCATTTGCAGTCCAAAGCAAATTTTAAATATGCACAAATTTAGGGGGAGCTCTTACTTATCACATACTTCTCAAAGCGACGATATATTTCATGCTTATTATCATTTGTCGAAGCTTTGATCTATATGTTGTCATCATTTACCAAAAAGGGGGAGATTGAAAGTGCAACTATCCCTAGGTGGTTTTGGTAATTCATAACAACATATAGCTCATTGAGCTAATGCTATTCCAAGATGATTATTTCAGGAAAGCTCAATGATTGGCATGGCATGGATGTGAAAGTGGAACCCTCAAAATGCTAAGGACAAAGGATTGGCTCAAGCTCAAAAGCTCAAGACTCTTCATTTCATATTTTAGTGATCCAAGATCACATTGAGTCCATAGGAAAAGCCAATACTATTAAGGAGGGATGAGGTGTTGCTTAATGAGCCTCTTGCTTCATGTGCTTAATGATATGCTCCAAAATCCTCAACTACTTTCCCATATCCACATATGACCTAAACTCTAAGCCAAACTCGGTCCTACCGATTCTTCCCTATCCGGCGCCACCGAATTTCACTGGTCATTAGCCACTGCCAAACCCTAGCAATTGTCCTACCGATAAGGATCTCGGTCCCACCGAGATGGGGTTGCAAACTCTCTGTTTCCCTTTCATAACTTTTCGGTCCCACCGAAAGAGCGAATCGGTCCCACCGAGATTGCAATGTAAACTCAGTGTTTCCCCTTTGTAACTTTTCGGTCTCACCGAGTTCCACTCGGTCTCACCGAAAGAGCAAATCGGTCCCACCGAGTTTGCCTGACCAACTCTCTGGTTAGCTAATTACCAAATTCGGTCTCACCGAGTTTGTGTAATCGGTCTCACCGAGATTACGTTATGCCCAAACCCTAACCGAATCGGTCCTACCGAGTTGCATGTCAGTCCCACCGAAATCTCTAACGGTCACTAGGTTTACTTTCGGTCAGACCGAGTTTATGATTCGGTCCCACCGAGATTGGAAAACTATGTAACGGTTGGATTGTGTGGGAGGCTATATATACCCCTCCACCTCTTTCTTCTTCATTTGTAGAGAGAGCCATCAGAACACACACATCATTCCAACTCATATGTTCTGAGAACCACCTACTCATGTGTTGAGACCAAGATATTCCATTCCTACCATATGAATCTTGATCTCTAGCCTTCCCAACTTGCTTTCCACTCAAACCTTCTTTCCACCAAATCCAAATCCTATGAGAGAGTTGAGTGTGTTGGGGAGACTATCATTTGAAGCACAAGAGCAAGGAGTTCATTACCTACACACCATTTGTTACTTCTTGGAGAGTGGTGTCACCTAGATTGGCTAGGTGTCACTTGGGAGCCTCCGACAAGATTGTGGAGTTGAACCAAGGAGTTTGTAAGGGCAAGGAGATCGCCTACCTCGTGAAGATCTACCTCTAGTGAGGCAAGTCCTGTGTGGGCGATGGCCATGGTGGGATAGACAAGGTTGCTACTTCGTGGACCCTTTGTGGTGGTTGCTTCTTCGTGGACCCTTCGTGGGTGGAGCCCTCCGTGGACTCGCGCAACCGTTGCCCTTGGGTGGAGCCCTGTGTGGACTCGCGCAACCGTTACCCTTCGTGGGTTGAAGTCTCCATCAACGTGGATGTAGGATAGCACCACCTATCCGAACCACGGGAAAAACATCCGTGTCTCCAATAGCGTTTGAAATCTCCAAACCCTTCCCTTTATATTCTTGCAAGTTGCATGCTTTACTTTCCGCTGCCAATATACTCTTTGCATGCTTGCTTGAATAGTGTGATGATTACTTGACTTGTCCTAAAATAGCTAAAATCTGCCAAGAACTAAAATTGGGAAAAGGTTAAGTTTTTATTTGGTCAAGTAGTCTAATCACCCCCCTCTAGACATACTTTCGATCCTACAAACACAAAGTAGTTGTGGGCGTTGATTTTGTTCAATATGCTTACCGTTACTAGTCCAATCTTGATTCGGTGGCATTGTGGGATGAAGCGGCCCGGACCGACCTTACACGTACTCTTAGGTGAGACTGGTTCCACCGACTGACATGCACTAGTTTCATAAGGTGGCTAGCGGGTGTCTGTCTCTCCCACTTTAGTCGGATCGGATTCGATGAAAAGGGTCCTTATGAAGGGTAAATAGCAATTGGCATATCACGTTGTGGTTTTTGCGTAGGTAAGAAACGTTCTTGCTAGAAACCCATAGCAGCCACGTAAAACATGCAAACAACAATTAGAGGACGTCTAACTTGTTTTTGCAGGGTATGCTATGTGATGTGATATGGCCAAGAAGAATGTGATGAATGATATATGTGATGTATGAGATTGATCATGTTCTTGTAATAGGAATCACGGCTTGCATGTCGATGAGTATGACAACCGGCAGGAGCCATAGGAGTTGTCTTTATTTATTTATGACCTGCATGTCAACATAAACGTCATGTAATTACTTTACTTTATTGCTAACCGTTAGCTGTAGAAGTAGAAGTAATAGTTGGCGAGACAACTTCATGAAGACACGATGATGGAGATCATGATGATGGAGATCATGGTGTCATGCCGGTGACGATGATGATCATGGAGCCCCGAAGATGGAGATCAAAAGGAGCAAAGTGATGATGGCCATATCATGTCACTATTTGATTGCATGTGATGTTTATCATGTTTATACATCTTATTTGCTTAGAACGACGGTAGTAAATACGATGATCCCTCACTAAAATTTGAAGAAGGTGTTTCCCCTAACTGTGCACCATTGCGAAAGTTCGTCGTTTCGAAGCACCACGTGATGATCGGGTGTGATAGATTCTTACGTTCGAATACAACGGGTGTTGACGAGCCTAGCATGTACAGACATGGCCTCGGAACACATGCGAAACACTTAGGTTAACTTGACGAGCCTAGCATGTACAGACATGGCCTCGGAACACAAGAGACCGAAAGGTCGAGCATGAGTCGTATAGAAGATACGATCAACATGAAGATGTTCACTGATGTTGACTAGTCCGTCTCACGTGATGATCGGACACGGCCTAGTTGACTCGGATCATGTAATCACTTAGATGACTGGAGGGATGTCTATCTGAGTGGGAGTTCATAAGATGAACTTAATTATCCTGAACATAGTCAAAAGGTCTTCGCAAATTATGTCGTAGCTCGCGCTTCAGTTCTACTGTTTGGATATGTTCCTAGAGAAAATTTAGTTGAAAGATGATAGTAGCAATTATGCGGACTAGGTCCGTAAACTGAGGATTGTCCCCATTGCTTTATAGAAGGCTTATGTCCTTAATGCACTGCTCAGTGTGCTAAACCTTGAACGTTGTCTGTAGATGTTGGGAACATCTGACATACAAATTTTGATAACTACGTGATAGTTCAGTTAAACGGTTTAGAGTTGAGGCACCGAAGACGTTTTGAAACGTCGCGAAACATATGAGATGTTTCGAGGGCTGAAATTGGGATTTTAGGCTCGTGCCCACGTCAAGAGGTATAAGACCTCCGACGATTTTCTTAGCCTGCAAACTAAGGGAGAAAAGCTCAATTGTTGAGCTTGTGCTCAGATTGTCTGAGTACAACAATCATTTGAATCGAGTGGGAGTTGATCTTCCAGATGAGAAAGTGATGTTTCTCCGAAGTGATTACCACCAAGCTGCTAGAGCTTCGTGATGAACTATAATATATCAGGGACATATATGATGATCCTTGAGATATTCGCGATGTTTGACACCACAAAAGTAGAAATCAAGAAGGAGCATCAATAGTTGATGGTTAGTGAAACCACTAGTTTCAAGAAGGGCAAGGGCAAGAAGGGATACTTCATGAAACGGCAATTCAGCTGCTGCTCTAGTGAAGAAACCCAAGGTTGAACCCAAACCCGAGACTAAGTGCTTCTGTAATAAGGGGAACAGCCACTGGAGCAGAATTACCCTAGATACTTGGTAGATGAGAAGGCTGGCAAGGTCGATAGAAGTATATTGGATATACATTGTGTTGATGTGTACTTTACTAGTACTCCTAGTAGCACCAGGGTATTAGATACCGGTTCGGTTGCTAAGTGTTAGTAACTCGAAATAAAAGCTACGGAATAAACGGAGACTAGCTAAAGGTGAGCTGACGATATGTGTTGGAAGTGTTTCCAATGTTGATATGATCAAGCATCGCACGCTCCCTCTACCATCGAGATTGGTGTTTGCGTTGAGCATAGACATGATTGGATTATGTCTATCGCAATACGGTTATTCATTTAAGGAGAATAACGGTTACTCTGTTTATTTGAATAATACCTTCAATGGTCTTGCACCTAAAATGAATGGTTCATTGAATGTCGATCATAGTGATACACATGTTCATGCCAAAAGATATAAGATAGTAATGATAGTACCACCTACTTGTGGCACTGCCACTTAAGTCATATCGGTATAAAACGCATGAAGAGGCTCCATGTTGATGGATCTTTGGACTCACTCATTTTTGAAAAGTTTGAGACATGCGAACCATGTCTATTGGTGTATATGCATGAAGAAACTCCATGCAAATGGATTGTTTGGACTCACTTGATTTTGAATCACTTGAGACATGCAAATCATACCACATGGGCAAGATGACTGAAAGCCTCGTTTTCAGTAAAATGGAACTAGAAAGCAACTTGTTGGAAGAAATACATTTTGATGTGTGCAGTCCAATGAGTGCTGAGGCATGTAGTGGATATCATTATGTTCTTACTTCACAGATGATTTGAGTAGATGTTGAGTACTTGATAAATCACGAGTCTGAATTATTGAAAGGTTCAAGTAATTTCAGGGTGAAGTTGAAAGATCGTCGTGACAAGAGGGTAAAATATCTATGATATGATCATAGAGATGAATATCTGAATTACGAGTTTGGCACAGAATTAAGACATTGTGGAAATTGTTTCACAACTAATACAGCCAGGAACACCATAGTGTGATGGTGTGTCCGAACATCATAACTGCACCCTATTGGATATGATGCATACCATGATGTCTCTTATTGAATTACCACGATAGTTTATGGGTTAGGCATTAGAGACAACCACATTCACTTTAAATAGGGCACCACATAATTCCGATGAGATGACACCGTATGAACTATGGTTTAGAGAAACCTAAGCTGTCATTTCTTAAAAGTTTGGGGCTGCGACGCTTATGTGAAAAGTTTCAGGCTGATAAGCTCGAACCCAAAGCGGATAAATGGATCTTCATAGGACACCCAAAACAGTTGGGTATACCTCCTGTCTCAGATCCGAAAGAAATAAGGGACTGTTTCTAGAATCGGGTCCTTTCTCGAGGAAAAGTTTCTCTCGAAAGAATTGAGTGGGAGGATGGTGGAGACTTGATGAGGTTATTAAACCGTCTCTTCAACTAGTGTGTGGCAGGGCACAGGAAGTTGTTCCTGTGGCACCTACACCAATTGAAGTGGAAGCTTGTGATAGTGATCATGAAACTTCAGATCAAGTCACTACCAAACCTCGTGGGATGACAAGGATGCATGCTACTTTAGAGTGGTACGTAATCCTGTCTTGGAAGTCATGTTGCTGGACAACAATGAACCTACGAGTTATGGAGAAGCGATGGTGGGCCCGGATTCCGATAAATGGCTCGAGGCCATAAAATCCGAGAGAGGATCCATGTATGAAAACAAAGTGTAGACTTTGGCAGAACTACTTGATGGTCGTAAGGCTGTTAGGTACATATGGATTTTAAAAGGAAGACGGACAATGATGATAAGTATCACCATTAAGAAAGCTCGACTTGTCGTTAAGATGTTTTCCGACAAGTTCAAGGAGTTGACTACGATGAGACTTTCTCACTCGTAGCGATGCTAAGAGTCTGTTGGAATTATATTAGCGATTACTGCATTATTTATGAAATCTTGCAGATAGGATGTCAAAAACCATTGTTTCCTCGACGATTTTCTTGAGGAAAGGTTGTATGTGATACAACCGGAAGGTTTTGTCAATCCGGAAAGATGCTAACAAGTATGCAAAGCTCCAACAATCCTTCTAAGGACTGGATTGAGCATCTCGGAGTTGGAATGTATGCTTTGATGAGATGATCAAAGATTTTGGGTGTATACAAAGTTTATGAGAAACTTGTATTTCCAAAGAAGTGAGTGGGAGCACTATAGAATTTCTGATGAATATATGTTGCTGACATGTTGTTAATCAGAAATGACATAGAATTTTGGAAAGCATATAGGGTTATTTGGAAAGTGTTTTTCAATGGAAAGCCTGGATTAAGCTACTTGAACATTGAGCATCAAGATCTATAAGGATAGATCAAAATGCTTAATGGTACTTTCAAATGAGCACATACCTTGACATGATCTTGAAGGTGTTCAAGATGGATCAGCCAAAGAAGGAGTTCTTGCCTGAGTTCTAAGGTATGAAGTTAAGACTTAAAGCTCGACCACGGCAGAATAGAGAGAAAGGACGAAGGTCGTCCCCTATGCTTAAGACATAGGCCCTACAGTATGCTATGCTGTGTACCGCACCTGAAATGTGCCTTGCCATGAGTCAGTGAAGGGGTACAAGAGTGATCCAAGAATGGATCACAAGACAGCGGTCAAAGTTATCCTTAGTAACTAGTGGACTAAGGAATTTTCTCGATTATGGAGGTGGTAAAAGAGTTCGTCGTAAAGGGTTACGCCGATGCAAACTTTGACACTAAACCAGATTATTCTGAGTAGTAAAATGGATTCGTATAGTAGAACAGTTATTTGGAATAGCTCCAAATGTAGCGTAGTAGTTGCATCTACAAGATGACATAGAAATTTGCGAAGTACATACGGATCTGAAAGATTCAGACCCGTTGACTATAACATCTCTCACAAGCATAACATGATCAAACCCAGAACTCATCGAGTGTTAATCACATGGTAATGTGAACTAGATTATTGACTCTAGTAAACTCTTTGAGTGTTAGTCACATGGGTATGTGACCTTGAGTGTTAGTCACATAGCGATGTGAACTGGATTATTGACTCTAGTGCAAGTGGGAGACTGTTGGAAATATGCCCTAGAGGCAATAATAAATTGGTTATTATTATATTTCCTTGTTCATGATAATCGTTTATTATCCATGCTAGAATTGTATTGATAGGAAACTCAGATACATGTGTGGATACATAGACAACAACATGTCCCTAGTAAGCCTCTAGTTGACTAGCTCGTTAATCAATAGATGGTTACGGTTTCCTGACCATGGACATTGGATGTCGTTGATAACGGGATCACATCATTAGGAGAATGATGTGAT
>NC_053027.1:4822496-4833123 GCF_003073215.2 Triticum urartu
GAGAGAGAATGATCACGTGGATCAACTTATGTGTCTAGGGGTGCCCCCTGCCCCCGTATATAAACGAGCAAGGGGAGGAGGCCGGCCGGCCCTAGGGCGCGCCAAGGAGGAGTCCTCCTTCTATTAGGAGTAGGACTCCCCTCTTTCCTACTCCTACTAGGAGGGGGAAAGGAAGGGGGAGAGGGAGAAGGAAAGGGGGGCGCCGCCCCCCCTCTCCTAGTCCAATTCAGACCAGAGGGGGAGGGGGCGCGCGGCCCACCCTGGTCGCCCCTCTCTCTCTCCACTAGGGCCCATAAGGTCCATTACTTCTCCCGGGGGGGTTCCGGTAACCCTCCGGCACTCCGGTTTTCTCCATAATCACCCGGAACACTTCCGGTGTCCGAATATAGCCGTCCAATATATCAATCTTTATGTCTCGACCATTTCGAGACTCCTCGTCATGTCCGTGATCACATCCGGGACTCCGAACTAACTTCGCTACATCAAAACTCATAAACTCATAATATAACTGTCATCGAAACCTTAAGCGTGCGGACCCTACGGGTTCGAGAACAATGTAGACATGACCGAGACACGTCTCCGGTCAATAACCAATAGCGGAACCTGGATGCTCATATTGGCTCCCACATATTCTACGAAGATCTTTATCGGTCAGACCGCATAACACATACGTTGTTCCTTTGTCATCGGTATGTGTTACTTGCCCGAGATTCGATCGTCGGTATCTCAATACCTAGTTCAATCTCGTTACCGGACAAGTCTCTTTACTCATTCGTAATACATCATCTCGCAACTAACTCATTAGTTGCAATGCTTGCAAGGCTTATGTGATGTGCATTACCGAGAGGGCCCAGAGATACCTCTCCGACAATCGGAGTGACAAATCCTAATCTCGAAATACGCCAACCCAACATTTACCTTTGGAGACACCTGTAAAGCTCCTTTATAATCACCCAGTTACGTTGTGACGTTTGGTAGCACACAAAGTGTTCTCCGGCAAACGGGAGTTGCATAATCTCATAGTCATAGGAACATGTATAAGTCATGAAGAAAGCAATAGCAACATACTAAACGATCGGGTGCTAAGCTAATGGAATGGGTCATGTCAATCACATCATTCTCCTAATAATGTGATCCCGTTAATCAAATGACAACACATGTCTATGGTTAGGAAACATAACCATCTTTGATTAATAAGCTAGTCAAGTAGAGGCATACTAGTGACGTTTAGTTTGTCTATGTATTCACACAAGTATTATGTTTCCGGATAATACAATTCTAGCATGAATAATAAACATTTATCATGATATAAGGAAATAAAATAATAACTTTATTATTGCCTCTAGGGCAATATTTCCTTCAGTCTCCCACTTGCACTAGAGTCAATAATCTAGATTACAGTAATGATTCTAACACCCATGGAGCTTTGGTGCTGATCATGTTTTGCTCGTGGAAGAGGCTTAGTCAACGGGTCTGCAACATTCAGATCCGTATGTATCTTGCAAATCTCTATGTCTCCCACCTGGACTAGATCCCGGATGGAATTGAAGCGTCTCTTGATGTGCTTGGTTCTCTTGTGAAATCTGGATTCCTTTGCCAAGGCAATTGCACCAGTATTGTCACAAAAGATTTTCATTGGACCCGATGCACTAGGTATGACACCTAGATCGGATATGAACTCCTTCATCCAGACTCCTTCGTTTGCTGCTTCCGAAGCAGCTATGTACTCCGCTTCACATGTAGATCCCGCCACAACGCTTTGTTTAGAACTGCACCAACTGGCAGCTCCACCGTTTAATGTAAACACGTATCTGGTTTGCGATTTAGAGTCGTCCGGATCAGTGTCAAAGCTTGCATCAACGTAACCATTACGATGAGCTCTTTGTCACCTCCATATATGAGAAACATAATCTTAGTCCTTTTTCAGGTATTTCAGGATGTTCTTGACCGCTGTCCAAGTGATCCACTCCTGGAATTAACTTTGGTACCTCCCTGCTAGACTTATAGCAAAGACACACATCAGGGTCTGGTACACAGCATTGCATACATGATAGATCCTATGGCTGAAGCATAGGGAACATCTTTCATTTTCTCTCTATCTTCTGCATTGGTCGGGCATTGAGTCTTACTCAATTTCACACCTTGTAACACAGGCAAGAATCCTTTCTTTGCTTGATCCATTTTGAACTTCTTCAAAAATTTTGTCAAGGTATGTGCTTTGTGAAAGTCCAATTAAGCGTCTTGATCTATCTCTATAGATCTTAATGCCATATGTAAGCAGCTTCACCGAGGTCTTTCATTGAAAAACTCTTATTCAAGTATCCCTTTATGCTATCCAGAAATTCTATATCATTTCCGATTAGTAATATGTCATCTACATATAATATCAGAAATGCTACAGAGCTCCCACTCACTTTCTTGTAAATACAGGCTTCTCCAAAAGTCTGTACAAAACCAAATGCTTTGATCACACTATCAAAGCGTTTATTCCAACTCCGAGAAGCTTGCACCAGTCCATAAATGGATCGCTGGAGCTTGCACACTTTGTTAGCTCCCTTTGGATCGACAAAACCTTCCGGTTGCATCATATACAACTCTTCTTCCAGAAATCCATTCAAGGAATGCAGTTTTGACATCCATTCTTGCCAAATTTCATAATTATAAAATGCGGCAATTGCTAACATGATTCGGACAGACTTAAGCATCGCTACGGGTGAGAAGGTCTCATCGTAGTCAATCCTTGAACTTGTCAAAAACCTTTTGCGACAAGTCGAGCTTTGTAGACAGTAATATTACCGTCAGCGTCAGTCTTCTTCTTGAAGATCCATTTATTCTCAATTGCTTGCCGATCATTGGGCAAGTCAACCAAAGTCCATACTTTGTTCTCATACATGGATCCCATCTCAGATTTCATGGCTTCAAGCCATTTTGCGGAATCTGGGCTCACCATCGCTTCTTCATAGTTCGTAGGTTCATCATGATCTAGTAGCATGACTTCCAGAACAGGATTACCGTACCACTCTGGTGCGGATCTTACTCTGGTTGATCTACGAGTTCAGTAGTATCTTGTTCTGAAGTTTCATGATCATCATCATTAGCTTCCTCACTAATTGGTGTAGGTGTCACAGAAACTGGTTTCTGTGATGTACTACTTTCCAATAAGGGAGCAGGTACAGTTACCTCATCAAGTTCTACTTTCCTCCCACTCACTTCTTTCGAGAGAAACTCCTTCTCTAGAAAGTTTCCGAATTTAGCAACAAAAGTCTTGCCTTCGGATCTGTGATAGAAGGTGTATCCAATAGTTTCCTTTGGATATCCTATGAAGACACATTTCTCCGATTTGGGTTCGAGCTTATCAGGTTGAAGCTTTTTCACATAAGCATCGTCACCCAAACTTTCAAGAAACGACAACTTTGGTTTCTTGCCAAACCACAGTTCATAAGGCGTCGTCTCAACGATTTTGATGGTGCCCTATTTAACGTGAATGCGGCCGTGTCTAGAGCATAACCCCAAAACTATAGCGGTAAATCAGTAAGAGACATCATAGATCGCACCATATCAAGTAAAGTATTGTAGGATCGAAAGTATGTCTAGAGGGGGGGTGATTAGACTACTTGACCAAATAAAAACTTAACCTTTTCCCAATTTTAGTTCTTGGCAGATTTTAGCTATTTAGGACAAGTCAAGCAATCATCACACAATTCAAGCAAGCATGCAAAGAGTATATTGGCAGCGGAAAGTAAAGCATGCAACTTGCAAGAATGTAAAGGGAAGGGTTTGGAGAATTCAAACGCAATTGGAGACACGGATGTTTTTCCCGTGGTTCGGATAGGTGGTGCTATCCTACATCCACGTTGATGGAGACTTCAACCCACGAAGGGTAACGGTTGCGCGAGTCCACGGAGGGCTCCACCCACGAAGGGTCCACGAAGAAGCAACCTTGTCTATCCCACCATGGCCATCGCCCACGAAGGACTTGCCTTGTAGATCTTCACGAGGTAGGCGATCTCCTTGCCCTTACAAACTCCTTGGTTCAACTCCACAATCTTGTCGGAGGCTCCCAAGTGACACCTAGCCAATCTAGGAGACACCACTCTCCAAGAAGTAACAAATGGTGTGTTGATGATGAACTCCTTTCTCTTGTGCTTCAAATGATAGTCTCCCCAACACTCAACTCTCTCTCACAGATTTGGATTTTGTGGAAAGAAGATTTGAGTGGAAAGCAACTTGGGGAAGGCTAGAGATCAAGATTCATATGGTAGGAATGGAATATCTTGGTCTCAACACATGAGTAGGTGGTTCTCTCTCAGAACATATGAGTTGGAAGTGTAGATTGTGTTCTGATGGCTCTCTCAACGAATGAAGAGGAGGTGGAGGGGTATATATATAGCCTCCACACAAAATCTAACCGTTACACACAATTTACCAATCTCGGTGGGACCGAATCAACAAACTCGGTCAGACCGAAATAGTAAACCTAGTGACCGTTAGAGATTTTCGGTGGGACTGACATGCAACTCGGTAGGACCGATATGGTTAGGGTTAGGGCATAACGTAATCTCGGTGAGACCGATTACACAAACTCGGTGAGACCGATTTTGGTAATAAGCTAACCAGAGAGTTGGTCAGGTAAACTCGGTGGGACCGATTTGCTCTTTCGGTGAGACCGAAATGTTAGAAACGGGAAACGGAGAGTTTACATTGCAATCTCGGTGGGACCGATCCGCTCTTTCGGTGAGACCGAAAAGTTACGAAAGGGAAACAGAGAGTTTGCAATCCCATCTCGGTGAGACCAAGATCCCTATCAGTAGAACCGATTTGCTAGGGTTTGGCAATGGCTATGACAAGTAAAACTCGGTGGCGCCGGATTGAAAGAATCGGTAGGGCCGAGTTTGGCTTTGGGTTTAGGTCAAATGTGGATATGGGAAAGTAGTTGAGGGTTTTGGAGCATATCACTAAGCACATGAAGCAAGAGGCTCATTAAACAACACCTCATCCCTCCTTGATAGTATTGGCTTTTCCTAAAGACTCAATGTGATCTTGGATCACTAAAATATAAAATGAAGAGTCTTGAGCTTTTGAGCTTGAGCCAATCCTTTGTCCTTAGCATTTTGAGGGATCCACTTTCAACATCCATGCCATGCCAATCATTGAGCTTTCCTGAAATAATCATCTTGGAATAGCATTAGCTCAATGAGCTATATGTTGTTATGAATTACCAAAACCACCTAGGGATAGTTGCACTTTCAATCTCCCCCTTTTTGGTAATTGATGACAACATATAGATCAAAGCTTCGACAAATGATAATAAGAATGAAATATATCGTCGCTTTGAGAGGTGTGTGATAAGTAAGAGCTCCCCCTAAATTTGTGCATATTTTAAAATTTGCTTTGGACTGCAAACGCACAAGGAGTTAGAATCATGGGTTACTCTTCCATGTCACATACATCTTGGTGGAGCGCTCAAAATGATAAGAATTGAAATACATGCACTCATCACCAAAGAAAGTGAATGATCACATAAGATAGATAAGATAATAGCATTCACGCAAGCATTAAGTGTAGCTTATGATCAAACACATGATCATCAATGTCTCACAGATAATGACATAGTATCTCAAGCACTCAAAAGCAAACAAAGTTCGAAAAACCACCAAATAAAGCAAGAGAGAATAAAAGCAACACTCTCTCTCTCGAAGCCTATGATCTATACATTTTTCTCCCCCTTTGGCAACAAGTTACCAAA
The DNA here is from genome assembly GCF_003073215.2 of Triticum urartu. NCBI lineage: Eukaryota > Viridiplantae > Streptophyta > Magnoliopsida > Poales > Poaceae > Triticum > Triticum urartu. Next base: position 4,828,243 of record NC_053027.1, read on the forward strand.
AAGTTCCTAGAAAATGCATAGTGCTAGATCGACTCTCAGGCTTGATCTTCTGGTGGTGGTGGAGTCTAGATCACTCCAAGGACGAAGCCTTCTGTAGACGTGGTTGGAGTTGAGGCTGAAGTAGATGCTGGAGCTGGTGGAACTGAAGCTGTAGCTGGTGCAGAAGTGGTGGCTCTGGTGTCAGCAACTGGCACTGCATGTGATCTCTGAGCTCTTGGCACTCTGGCAAATGCATCAGTTGTAGTCTTGCCTCTCCTCTCCTGCATGTCATCCTGAAGTTGTTCCACTGCAGACTGAATCTCTGTTACTTTGACATCCAAGTCATAGAACTTTTGTTCCATGATCTCTCTAAGCTCTGCTGATTCTGAGTGAGGGTGGCCAGTCCTTGCTCAATCCTCAGTGTGGATGCAATCAAGTAACCAAGCTGCTCTTGTTTGGTTTTCAAGAAATACTTAGATGCCTCCTCTTGAGTTGGCATCTTGGCAGATTTCTCCTTCCTTGCCTTCTCCTTCTTTGCTTGTGCTTGTGCAGATGATGGTTCATTCTCATTCATCAACTTGATTATCTTCAAAATCTGGATGATGGGCAGGTGTTCCTTTGTCCAATAAGTATAGTGCCTGTGCCCATCTTTGAGTTGATTAACTCCTGAATTTGTGGGGCATATCCACAAGCTCCTCTTCTGATCTGCTGCTGTCCTCTTAATGGTCTCTACCATGAGGCTCATGACCTTGAATTTCTGTAGGTACATCAAATACATGAAGCAAATTGATTGCATGGCCTCTGATCATCTTGTGATCACCTGACTTGGGCAACAGAGTGTGCCTCAAAATCCAATTAATAGTTGGCAGCCCTGACAGAAGATAATGCACAGACCCAAACTTGAAAGTATCAAGTGCCTCGTTTGGAATTTCCTTGTACATATTGGACATAGAGTTGTGGTCCATCTTCTTCTTGGCATAGATATCCAAGTCATCTCATGCTCTCTGGGGCATTGATGAGTTGCCCACTCAGCAACTGTTGATTGATACCTTATCCCTTCTATGGCACATCCACACAATCCTTCCATCTGGATAGAAGTGTGCTGTGGAGTAGAACTGCATGATCAGCTCTTCATTCCACTTTGTGAGCTTCTGCCCAACAAAGTCTGCTACTCCACAAGCCTCGAAGCTGTCTTGCACTCCAGGAAAGTGCTCTTCATTTGTCCTTGATGTACTTCCAGTCGACCCATCTCATTGTCACAAACGAATGGGTTTCTTGTCCAACAAAACTGTCTCATAGAAGTCCTGCTGTTCCTTGTGTGGAACCTGTAAGTCAACATAGCAGTTCTTTCCTTGAAGCATACGGATCTGCTTCTCTCCACTTCCCTAGCCCTGAGTCTCTTCTGATTTTCATGTTCTCAGCCACAGGATGAGCATCATTGTGGTCTGGGATCTTGGGCTTAAAGCTTTCTGAGCACTTGACCTTCTTCTTCTTCAGCAATGTCAGGCACTGGGGCCTTGTTCTTTTCAGCAGCTGGTATGCTCCTTGTATTCCTCTTTGGTGCTGCTTGGGCTTGGAGGCAGCTTTGGGTGCTTCTTTGGGCTTTGATGCAGCAGCCCCTGTCCTGATAGCATCACCCATAAGCTTAGGTGCTGCTGGTGCAGCAACCTCTTCTTCCTCTTCCTCTTCAGTCTCTCATGATTGAGGATCTCCCAAGCACTCTAGCAGTGGTCTTTTTGACCCTTTCCTTCCTCTTCTTCCCTTCAGCAGCAACTGGCTCTATGGGTGCAGGCTTTTCAGGAATCTGAGTTGAAGGCTCTGGCCTTTGGCATAGGCTGTCTACCTGCTGGCCTTTTGATTTTCAATCCTGGCTTTGTGCCTTGAGCTGAGCCATACTCCTTCTTGAGCACTACTTTCTTGGAAGTAGCTTCCTCTTCTGCCACATAGTCCTCATCCTCTGAGTCTGAGGTTCTCTTCTTCCTTTGTCTGGTGGCAGCTTTTGGCAAGGTTGCTAGGGGTGCTCCTGCTGCCTTCATCAGAAGAACTGGAGGGACTAGTGCCCTCACTCATGTGCACTTGCTGTTCTGACACATTCTGGCTGTCACTCTGATCTGACATGATGAACAAGCTGTCTGCTGACCCTGTGAATAGTTTATAGATGAGGTAGAATAGATGAGCATCACAAAATGCAGAGATTTTTGCAAAAGAATGATCCAAAAACTTAGTTTTAGTTTCCCACTGAAATCATCTCGGATCTACCGATTTTTAAACTCGGTGATACCGAAGCAGTTTTGGAACCTAAACTAGTGAACTCGGTCAGACCGAGTCACAGTTCGGTGGCACCGAGACTGCTAGGGTTTCACAAAGTTCCAAAATCGGTCACACCGATAAGTAATTCTCGGTCAGACCGAGTCTCACTTGTGCAATGGCATGAGCCAAATCGGTGGGACCGAGTTTTTCAACTCGGTGGGTCCGAGATGGTTTCGGCGGAAACCTAACCCTAAAATTTTCGAATCAAAACTAATCTACGAACGCATTGACTGGATAGGAGTGTTTCAATCGTGGCAAGAATCATTAAGAACACAATGTGCTAGGAATCGGACGGGGAATAGCACTGTGATCGAGTCCATACCCTAGTTCGGCGGAGACTCGCTACGGCGGCAACGGCGGGGTTGAATTCCGTTGACGGCGATGGAGACCAGCGACTGGAGGCGGCTGGCGGCGAGGAGACGATCCGGAGACCACGTTGGCAGAGCAGGCTATCGCGCGGGCGAAGGGGTTCGGAGAAATTTCCAAATTTTTGCCCGTGACTATATATAGCCCGACCCTGTCGGTGTGACCGAGTGGAACAACTCGGTGGCACCGAGATGCAAAACTGTATACAGTTGTTGCAACTCGGTGTGACCGAATGGTTCAAATCGGTTGCACCGAGATCGAAAACCTAGATCAACTTAATGATCTCGGTAGGACCGAAAGTAGATCGGTCAGACCGAGAATCATAAAGAGGTTTTGGAAGTTTAAGTCTATGACGAATCGGGGACTCCGAGTGCTCCTCACACAGAGTGGTTCGAATCTGACTTGATCAAATTTTGTGATGTAGCATGAATAGAGTTTGAGACGAGAAAAGCATAGATAGCTAGAGGAGGTTCTTAGGCATTCTTGTCCATCCACTTGGCAAAAGGAAATAAAACCAAACAATCAAAACAACAAGTGGATGTCCTCGAATGAGTAAAATATGCAACCAACATGCTCACACAATAAAATGGCAATTGAAATATGTGACAAAGCATGCACAACCAATTCTAGCATCTATCAAGCAATTGGCGATGACTAGGTCATCTATATATGAGTATATTTACTTAGGAGTCAAGTGAGAACACTTGATCATAGGTCATACTCATCATTTAAGCTCAAGTGGGGTTACCACTTTTACATAAAGCATTGTTGTGTTCACATCTTTAGAGTTGCTTTAGCTCAAGTCTTAGAGTAAAACTCCCCCTAGATGTGATATCCACCCTAAGAGGGATGAACTAACCTTGGGTTTTGTCGATGATGACTTCATGTAGATGTTGAAGATGTGGATGCTCAATGTTGATGTAGATCACTTGGAGCTATCCATTTGAGTGAATTGCACTTTCAATACCTACATGGGTTAGTCCCACAAGGAACAAACAGGGATATCCATAGACATAGAGTGATGCACACACAAGATGATGTCCATGAAAACTTTTAGGTTACCTTGTCCCTTGTCTTACCAACAAGAGGGTTTGTGACTCCTTGAACTAGTGCAAGATGTGGAAGTTGATTGCACTTGTTCTTGCCAAAATGATAAGAGTGAAGTATGTTGGCGGAGTCACCCTCAAGAACTCTCTAGTTCTTCTTCTTTTGGATCCACACCATCTTGATGGGAATCCTTGGAGTTGTAGTCGTACTTGATGAAGTGGAACTTGAAGTGGTCATGGGAATCCACTTGACTAAGGTCTTAGGAGCTTCTTCAAATGCATCAATTTCCTCTTGAAGCTTGTCCTTGCCTTTTTGCTTGTAGTCTTGTGGTGGAAGATCATCTTGAGCTTGTGTCCCCTTGAAGGAAGTGTCATACTTCTCTTGTTGAGGAACAAACTTTTTCTTGGGGTATTGATCTTCTTCCCACTCAACTCCATTGGCATTGAACTTTCGTTCAAAACCAACACCTTGATTATTCCGGTGCATTCCTTACTTGCGTACAATTTCCTCGAATTGCTTACTCCCGGCAAGGCTTTTGTACACTCCTTTCTCTATAATTCCCTTCATAAGCTATTTTCTTGCTCAAGTGTAACTTGGCTAAGAGAATCATTAGTGGAATCAAGAGAACTACTAGAAGCAACAATATTGGATTTAGCATGATCATTGTTACTACTAGAGGAAGAATCTTTCTTGTTCTTGTTACTAGACTTGACTTGAGGCATGTAAGTGGATAAGAGTAAACGCTTGGCAATGTAAGAAGAACTTTTCTTGCGGAGATCATCATTGATTGCCTTTAAAAACTCATGCTCTTGCTCAAGATTGAGCTTTTCAAAGCGTAACTTCTCATGAGCTCTTAAAAGTTCTCGATGATCTTCGAAGATAGTTTCATGAACTAACTTAAGAGTGTTTAGTTCTTTAGTTAGAGCCTCAATCTTATCCTTATCATTGTCATTCATTTTATCTTGATTAGCTTGATTAATTGATGTTTCATCATAGTATTCATCACTAGAGTTGTCAACAAGTAAATCATCATCACCTAACAAGTCATCTTCATCACTATTAAAATCTACATACTCGGGGTGTGTTACCTTAGGACCTTTGGTCATGAAGCATCTTCCAATTCCTTCATTTGGTGAGTCAAATATATCGTAGGAGTTGGTTGTCACAAGTGCTAGACCG
>NC_053027.1:4834123-4894670 GCF_003073215.2 Triticum urartu
GATCTTCACGAAGTAGGCGATCTCCTTGCCCTTACAAACTCCTTGGTTCAACTCCACAATCTTGTCGGAGGCTCCCAAGTGACACCTAGCCAATCTAGGAGACACCACTCTCCAAGAAGTAACAAATGGTGTGTAGGTAATGAACTCCTTGCTCTTGTGCTTCAAATGATAGTCTCCCCAACACTCAACTCTCTCTCATAGGATTTGGATTTGGTGGAAAGAAGGTTTGAGTGGAAAGCAACTTGGGAAGGCTAGAGATCAAGATTCATATGGTAGGAATGGAATGTCTTGGTCTCAACACATGAGTAGGTGGTTCTCTCTCAGAACATATGAGTTGGAATGGTGTGTGTGTTCTGATGGCTCTCTCGTCGAATGAGAAGAAGGTGGAGGGGTATATATAGCCTCCACACAAAATCCAACCGTTACACAGTTTTCCAATCTCGGTGGGACCGAATCAATAAGCTCGGTCAAACCGAAAAAGTAAACCTAGTGACCGTTAGAGATTTTCGGTGGGACTGACATGCAACTCGGTAGGACCGATATGGTTAGGGTTTGGGCATAACGTAATCTCGGTGAGACCGATTACACAAACTCGGTGAGACCGAATTTGGTAATTAGCTAACCAGAGAGTTGGTCAGGCAAAATCGGTGGGACCGATTTGCTCTTTCGGTGAGACCGAGTGGAACTCGGTGAGACCGAAAAGTTACAAAGGGGAAACACTGAGTTTACATTGCAATCTCGGTGGGACCGATTCGCTCTTTCGGTGAGACCGAAAAGTTACGAAAGGGAAACAGAGAGTTTGCAACCCCATCTCGGTGAGACCGAGATCCTTATCGGTAGAACCGAATTGCTAGGGTTTGGCAGTGGCTAATGACAAGTGAAACTCGGTGGCGCCGGATAGGAAGAATCGGTAGGACCAAGTTTGTCTTAGGGTTTAGGTCATATGTGGATATGGGAAAGTAGCTGAGGGTTTTGGAGCATATCACTAAGCACATGAAGCAAGAGGCTCATTAAGCAACACCTCATCCCTCCTTGATAGTATTGGCTTTTCCTATGGACTCAATGTGATCTTGGATCACTAAAATATAAAATGAAGAGTCTTGAGCTTTTGAGCTTGAGCCAATCCTTTGTCCTTAGCATTTTGAGGGTTCCACTTTCACATCCATGCCATGCCAATCATTGAGCTTTCCTGAAATAATCATCTTGGAATAGCATTAGCTCAATGAGCTATATGTTGTTATGAATTACCAAAACCACCTAGGGATAGTTGCACTTTCAACTGCCCTGCGTTAGTGCCTCAACAGCCCGCGTGCTCTCAGGACCGACGCCCTGCGCTGGAACCGAATGTGCGGGCGAAGCAGGCAGCTAAAACCAACTACAGAGGAGAAAGCTACAGGGGGCACCATGCAGATCTGGGAGTCTGAATGACCGAGGAAGGAGAACCAAAGTGAGGAAGAGGTCGACCAGTGGAGAAGAGCTGCCTACCAGCATCACCCAGCCATTGGTTTAAATAGCCCACTGGCGATTCCCCCCCCCCCACACACACACACACCCCCAGCCCCACAACAATTCAAAAATTTGAAAAACCGCAAGCACGAATATACGACTTTGCACACATACCCGAGCCATCAATTCTGGAACGGCCCCAGCATATGCGTACGACTGCACAAGCTGTTCAAAAGGTAGGCACATATCATAATTTCAGATGACAAAAACAAGCTTCCATCTACAGCAAACCACACAGCGAGCTAGCATGTCGTTTTTTAAACCAAACCACCTCACAGCAAACCCAAATGAGTCCTAAGTAGCTGAAATTAAACATCACTTGAAAAGTTAACAAACCTACAGCACATCCTGAGGCTCAGAAACTAAAACACCGAAATAACAGCTAAAAAATAGCAACCTACGTCCAGTCCCCCAAAGACAGGCACAACTTTTATTAGAATTACAAGCCAACAGTCCTAACAAGCAGAAAACATAATACTCTCGACTGATTCAATCAAAGTTTGCATCATATCATGGAATGGACATCATTCCACTGGTCCGTCGCGAGGCCTCTTCACAAACGGCAACACTGGGTTGAAACAACTTGTTTTCTTGTGCCCAGCCACACCGCAATTGCCACATGTAGGGATTTTGCGGGGTTTCTTAAGAAGGTCCCCCCTGCGGGGGCACGTCGTGCTCTTGTGCCCTTTCTCTCTACAAACAGTGCAAAATCTTGATCGCGCGTATTTGATCTCATATCCAGGCTTGTCCCTCACCGTTGTCGGCCTACCCTTCTGCTTCTTCCTATCAGGGGCCAATAAAGTGGATAATGGATGCCTGGAATCACCTCCCACAGAGACAGATCCAAGGCCACATTCAGTTGAGATGAACATCTCAGAACGCTCATCTTCTTGATGCGCGCCGTCTGCCATCATAGTCATGGTTGGATTGGCTGACTCTCCAACTTGGGTTTGGTCAACCAAACTTTTCCCATCTTTGATCGCTGCCAAAACGGTCAGTTCAGCCTTGCCTGCAATTAAAATGTCCATTGCTCTATCGAATGCATCAACATTGCTGTCACCGAGCTGCACAAACTCGAGTGCTGTCAGGTGTAGTGCAGTATGCCGGTAGGATGACAACCGCGGAGGGCCTTGATCTTTCTGGTAATGGATGAGGTGAAGCGGCAAGTTGTCGCAGGCATCTATTGTCCATCGCTTCATTACATGAAAGCTAGGTATCTTCCGCACCCCCAAATGAAGAAGAACCTAGATGTAAAGACAGGTCGGGTTGTTGGATAACATTCAGACATGAAGATAAAAAGATGGGTCACAAATTTTTTTTCAATTGAAGGAATTCGCATAGAGGTGGTAGAGTCAGGGATAACCTTGATATCATGGCAACAAAGCATCCCCATGTGCTCAAACAAGCCGCATTCGCCTGTGTACCGAGCGCCACCTTCATGGACATCGACAGTATGCATCTCGCGGCACCACTTCTCTCGCTTCTCAGCTTCAATGTGCCGCACATGGTACCTCGTGCCTCGTTCGACTTCCTCGACATCATATCTTACCGCATGGTACAAAGCCTGACCAAACATCTCAAACATCGTCCGGGTGTACACCTGGCTCGCATGCTCTTCCCGAGGAAAATTGTATCGGAGAACTACACCGCCCTGCCAGGAAGCCAGCCGAAACTTGTTAGCAAAAAAGACAGTAACGCACGGTTAAGTTCTGGTCGCACATACCAGCCTTGTTCTCTTCTCTTGGAACCCTTCTTCAGCTTCTCGGTCGAACTGAAACTTGCTGTATTGTTTCACAAATAGGTTCATGGGGCAAGCCGGGGGAATGTAGCCCTTCAACAAATGGTTCGCACTTTCGCTCCTTTGTGTACTAGTTTGCTTCGCACAGAACTTGCCACTAAAATAAGGTTTTGCCCACTTGTGCATAACCTCGAAAATCTGGATCAGGAAGGTGTTGTTGTGGAGCTTGTATCTGTCAAGCAGATCAGCCCAAGCAGCTTCGAACTCATCGACAGTTAGCATTTCATTGACAACCTTGTGCAACGCCGCCCTAAAATCACTCCGTTTCGTGTAATGCGGCCCGAGGTGCTCTTTCGCCTTCCGAAGCACATGCCACTTACACCAGCGGTGTGTGGTACCAGGCATCGTTTGTTCTATATATAGCGACCTCCATAGCCCGCGCTTGATCTGCAAATACCAAATCCTTATCAGGCTTCATACCAAATGCAAAAAAAACATAAATCAGGGGAATGGTGCGGTAGTAAACCAACCTGTTAGTATTGTTTTTGGAGGCCTTCCACCCATCAGTCTAATAAACTCGGTGAATACCCAATTAAAACTCTCAATTGTTTCTTCCCTCATCATGCCCCCCCCATGATGATGCTCTGGAAGTGATTGTTCACCCCCACAAACAACCCGAAAGGCATGTCATATAGATTTGTCTTGTAAGTTGTGTCAAATGTTATGACATCACCGAAATTGTGGTACTGCATCTTGCTTCTACCATTAGTCCACAGCAGGGTTTTTATCTTGCTTTCTTTATCAACCTCAACCACATACGAGAACTCTGGATCATTTGACCCCAGCTCGGAGAATGCATCCATAGTCTTGCGCACATCATCGTCTGCCTGCTCCCTACTAAGCTTTCCACAGAAAGTTCTAAGGCACCTCTTCGTAAATGGCACGTTCTCCATTCTCCCAAACAGACTACCAATGATGTTGTACACCTTCCCCAGATTAACATTGTTCTGCCGCAACTGCTTCACAAGGTCCCTGGTGTACGTGTCAATGCGCCGGTGTGATGGCCAGTGCAGCTTCTCCGCACAAGTCCGAAGGAGTTCATGGTTGTGAGAAGCACGGTTCTCCGATACATACCCCCCCCCCGTCATCCATCCGGTGTAGACGCAGCATGGCGGCACAATTGCTCCTCATGGATGAGTTGTTCTCCCTCTCTGGTTTGCCCTGCAATTCATTTCAACAGGAAATTCACCCAAAAAAAATGTCAGCTTCCTTCTGTAGAGAACAAGTTGCACTTTCTCAAAAGCAGGTTAGTATCTTACAGCACAGCCGCATACGATCTCCTGCATACACTTGGTCCCATTGACATTTTGCCTGCTCTTGCCGTAACGAATCCCAAAGCCAACTTCCCACGAATAAAGATTGTAAAATTCATACGCCTATGGCAGAGAATCGAAAATTATGCCAAGCGCGGGGTTGACAACTACATTAGTCCCCCTGTCAGCAAATCCTCTTATGGCAGCCTCTAGTGCCGGCACACGATCAACTACTACCGACCGCTCGTCTGGTCCTTGTGGCCCTCTTGCCCTGCCAACATTAGCAGGAGAACAAGTAAGAAAAACACGAAAGCATGCCGGTATTGGGGATAACTATTTTTCATTTCAATTTTGCATTTTCATTTCATTCATAAAAATCAATAAGTCGTGGCCAGTGTGACGGCAAGTGTAATGAAAACGGGACACCATTCCCCCTGAAACTAACCCCTGCAAGGACACTAGTTTAGTACTACGCAATTTGCGGTTTTCGCGGCAACTAGGTTAACCTGAGCATTACTTGTAACCACCCTCAGCTCATGTCCCCAGCCTTATGTGTTCGTGATAGGAAAATACAAAACCCAGCTAGACTAATGTGCCAATTCGCCGAGGTTGCCCCTACTAGTCTGGATTCAGATTACCGGACCAGTGATCAAAACTACCGCAGGCGCGTTGTCCGGCCAACATCCTGAAAGTGGAACCCAAACTATAACTGAACGGAGTGCGATTGCCAAGGCCATCCACTCCAGCAAGACCGTTGTTGCCTGGGAGCTGCAAATTCGGGAACTTTGTGGTAATATATTGCTATCCTGGCTATGTTTGGCTAAAGGCCTTAATCGTCATACTTTCACGCCTTTTTCATTAATCCCATATAATACGATTTGGCAAAATGATTGGATCTAACTACAGAACCCCCCTCCCCCCCCCAGCATGAGTTGACACCAAGGCATGTACAAAATATACTAAATCAAACCAGATGTTGCAAAGATTGAAATCCGCCAGATAACTAATGCCTAGATGCAAGAATGCCTGGCAATCAATAAAAATGGTTTTCGCACGAGCGTAAGAACATCAACGATATACCTGCGCTTCCAGCCAACTCTGATGGTGGTGCTTGCGGCTGCTCGGGCACAGTGGGGGGAGGACTATACCGAGCCACGTGAGACGACGGGTGGCGCCGACCCAGCGGCGCTCCTGGACGCCACATCGCCTCCACCAGAGCTGAAAGTGGTATAGGACCCGCCGGAGAACTCTACATCAGGAGAACCCCTCTCTGCCCCCCGCTGCGCGCCCCCCTGATCCGGCGGATGGATGTCAGGAGAGAACGCTTGCACGACTGCATCCGAGGAGCCTACGACCAAGGCGGCCGCCGCGGCGACGCCGCCGCCCGAGATGGACGCCCCCAAGCGCCCTCCTGGATCTCTGGCCGCCGACGTCGATCTGCAACACCGGCGAGCGTACCAACATCGTTAGTTGTATACTATATGCTAACTGCAAAAATTATAAAGGAACAGAGATCTCACTCACCCAGATTCTGCGCCGCTCGCCGGCGTCGCCGTTTCGAAAATCGCCATGAGCAGAAAATGACGAACCACGGGGCGCCACCACTGCCTCCGGCTCGTAGCGGTCCTTCGCACAGATGTGAAAAGGAACCCCATGCTAGACGTAGGACAAGGGCCGAACCTGGTCACACTCCACCTAGCCAGGGCCCGCCTGTTAAAATTAATAATGTACCGCCCTGCACGCTCTGAGCGGACTGGCCCCCGCGTACGGCAAAACAGTACGAGGCGACCCCGCCGAAAGCGACGTGTGCGCTGTATTTGCGTGTATCCATCGAATGTATGCCCGTTTAATTACTTTCACGTTTTCTTTGCACACATCACCTCGCGCGCCGCGGCCGTCGATGCGCTGCGTGCATCTGCCGCTGCGTGCAGGAAGGCCGCTCTCGTGTCTGGAAGTCTGAATGGAGCGACCGAGGAGGGGAAGACCGGAAGAGGGAACAGGAACACCAAGCCACCAATGAGTGGAGGGTGAATTATTGGTTCCCTGCGCAAGAGAAATTACTGCTCGGACCCACCAATGAGTGGAGGGTGAATTATTGATGCTGCTGCATGTCTGCTCTGCTTGACTTGCAACTTTGCAAGTCTTCACAGCTCCGACATGACCAAACATTCACATTACCACGTGGAAAAATCATGCCTCTCTACCGTTCAGAAAAGAAAAGGCCCATAGATTGGAGAGGCCCTTATTTCTGCAGCTTGACATGTATTACAGGACGCGTTCCCTGGCAGCCCTTCCAAAATAGTAATTTTCTGTCCCCCCCTGTCTAGGATAGGAAAGTACCTGGCCCCCGCTCCCGATTCCTCGCACCATCGAGCCACGGAACTCACGTGATCCTCCCTCCCCACGTGTTTCCCTCCTCCACCCCCTGGGCGTCTCCCCACCAAATCGCCCAGCCCCATCTTCTTCTCTCCCAACCCACAAAGGGACAACTCCCAGATACAGAAAACTCTCCACAATCCTCCAATGGTGGTTGGTTTAGGATTTGTTCTCCAGGCAATTCCTATTGACTAAGGGTAGAAAAAGCACAGAAAAAGGTCAGATTTAGCTTTCACTTTCCCCCATGATTGTGTGCCTCTTTCATCCTTGTCCCCTGGGTTACTGAAGAACACAAGCCTTCCTTTCCCTTTCCCCATGATCTGCACAAGGCTGCAGTTCGAAAAAATGTGTAAGAATATGTACTAGATAAAAAACAGAAATACAAAGTTGCATAGGTGCTGTTAATTGCTGCAAATGTCAGATTTTTTGCCCAATTGCTTTGATGGATTTGTTGTTCTGCTTAATAAGTTGGTAGAAACACAAGTATGTTTGCTGGTAAAGCAACTTGCTTGGCCTGTTTTGAGCAACTGTAGATCGTAAGCAAGGTGCGTGTAGATGTTTAGGCAAGCTTCAAGCCCTATTGGGGCAAATCCAGGAGTGTTGTGCCACAACTGGTTGTTTAAAGCAAGTTAAGTGTTATGGTTAGGCAACTTACATGTTAAGATTAAGCAAAAAGGGTGGGGAGTCAATGTAAAAAAGGCTGGTTGAAGGAAAATAATGGTAGGCAAGTTTGAGGGTTTGTTTGGGCAAAATTAGGACAAATGTGAAGCAAGAAATACCGGTATGGGTATTATGAAGCAAAACTCCAGATGTTTTTAGCCAGCTAAGTGCTACTTCCTCCGTATGAAAAAGCTTGTCCCAAACTTGTCTCTCAAATGGATGTATCTAGCACTAACTTGGCGCTAGATACATCCATTTGAGGGACAAGCTTTTTCGGATGGACGGAGTATGTTTTAGGCAACTTACATGTTATGTTTAAGCAAAGGATGAACATGATGTGTAACAAAACTGGTTGCAAGAAAACAATGGTAGGCAAAGTTTTAGGGCTTGTTTTGTGCAAATTCAGTAGTACTGTGAATCAAACATGAAACTGGCATGGGTATTCTTCTGAAGCAAAATTTCATGTGTTTTCGGCAACTTTGGTGATATGTTTAGGCAACTTACATGTCATGATTAAGAAAGAAAGAAATGAATGTAAAAAAAAGATGGTTGAAGAAAAATAAGGTTAGGCAAGAAAGGATTACTACTATGCAACAACTGTTGTCATATAGAGATAGATTTATGGTACCTGGTGTCAGAAATTGACTGAAAGTGACTTGAGCTTGGCCTTGTTGAACAGGTACAAGAAGTTTATTCAGCTTGAAAAGCCTTGCAGGCGATGCCCTGTTCTCTTATTCTAGAAGAAAAATACAACAACAGATGAAACATGTGTATTTCCTGGACAGTTAGGCAACTTGACATCAGAACTTGGGCAAGTTTTGATCAAAAGTGAAGCAACTGTGTATTACCTCGTTAGATCCGGTCTTTTGACATTTTGCTTTTGATGGTTGTTCCACGACAGTGTCTTTCTTAGAATTTCAATCACCATATGTGGAAACACTCGAATTGCTGTTGATGTCCAACAGACGTTTGCCACTGGCAGCAATCTCCTTTCTTCCTCAACGCTGGTACCCAATAAAGGGTGTGCTTCTCTAGCCCTGCAACAAGAACACGCAACAAGTTAAAAGAACACACAACAAGTTTATTGAATCTTTTTTCGGACACACCTCGTGATGATCTTCAATCACATGTGAGGGATCAGCATCACGATTAACTGCATAATGATCTTCTTGAATGCCATTTTTGCTTGGTTCATCCATTAGTTCCTACTACACAAAAAGAAAAAGAGTGCATTCAGATGACTTTCTGGATATCGTCCCTCGGATACTGGCAACTCACATACCAATTCCAGGCAAGTAAACCCAAAAAAACAGGCGAATCGCCTTCCAATGCACACCGAAAAATAATAAAAACATGACTCATCTGAGGCATCTGTTGTTGTTAACGTACCCAGATCATCATGGACAAAATCATCTAAGGCATGTGTTGTCGTTGACATGAGGCGCCTCAAAAATGAAAGCACGTGGCTGTAAAAAACAGGGGGGAGAATACCCCCATTCGGCACCCCCAATTAAAAAAATCCCAATGTAGCAAAACAAGAGATAAAACATACAATGATAATGTGTTGTCACATTTAAACTTCAAGTATAAAATTACCCCAATTATTATGAAATGTTAAGGAAAATAAATGAAGAGCAAGGTTCATGTGTTATTTGAGGCAACTACATACGAAATTTGAGGCAATTATTATGAAAAAATAACAAACACATGGAGACTACTAACCAGTATATGCACCACATATAAAAAATGATTGAAAGGTAGCAACTCGTATTGGGTTTGTAGGCAATTTCCATAGATAATGTAGCAACCTCATCAGCTTGCTAGCCGAATTAAAATAAATAGCGAAAGTCAGGAGCAACTACAACTTGGTTTGTAGGCAATTTGCATACAAGTTTCAGGCAAATAAATGTGGACCTATATTATGCGGAACATCAAGTTGTGTTGTGTCCCATGGACAAATGCTTTAGTTATTGCAGGCAAGTTGTGCTCTAATCTAAGCAAATTGCATACTATTATCCAAGCAAACCAGGTTTTTTCTTTAGAGAAGGATTAAAAGGCAGCAACTCATACTGGGTTTGTAGACAATTTCCATAGATTTGCAGCCAACTTCATTAGCTTGCTTTCCGAAGAAAATTAAAATAGGGATACAAACAGCTGCCGTTGACCCTTAGAGCAAGTCCAATAGACAGGAACAAGAACTACTAACAAAAAAATCATGCAAGTTTGGATAGTCCAATAGAAGCAAATGAGCTACTAATAGCTCAATATCATTGTTTTTAAGGCGTCCTGCATTGGACGCTTAGGACGCTTAAGTGATAAGGCGCCCGCGGGCAGCGCCCTTAACAAATATGGCCCGCCTTAGGCGTCGCCTAGGCGCTAGAGCGGGTGGGTGCTCGCCTGGGTAGGTCGCCTTACCGCCCTTAAAAACATGCTCAATATAAATCTTGTTTTCCCCGCTTTATTATATGCTGTAATCACTTGGACACAGATAAGCAAATTATCTATTCAGTTCTCATACATGACACCATGTATAGTGGCTAAAAAAGAATTAGATGATAAACGAAACAACAGATTACTTAATAATGCAGTCTCTTTTTTGCCATGTGTTATGAATATAATCATAGTAGAGAGTTTATACTTGCTACTATCATCTCTCCGAACTATCACAGCAGATCAACCCAAGCCAATGCACCTTGTGCTAAGAAACATCATCACGCATAGGGGAAGCACAATTACAGAAATGGAAGGAGAGAAAGGAAAAAAATACTCCTTTAAATTGCAGCCATCACCAGCAACAATTCAAGAGAAAGGCACCAACACCATCATCCACCTGCTACCTCGGTGCAATTTTTCTGCTCCAGACCTCCAGTTCAAGCTACAGCCAGCACCTGTACACGGTCACAAGTAAAAGTTCAGACATCGGAGCTGGGGCAGCTGTAGGATGCAGCAGGAGATAGCAGTAGGGAGAAGGAGGTGCACCAGCAGCTAGCAGCAGGAGGTCGAGGCCATCCCTGATGTGGCCTGCGGCGAGATGCTTGAGAGGAAGAGGCCCGCTACAACGGCGTCGGTGCCAGCGCCACTGAACGAGGAGCGTGGGGGTGGTGCGCGCTCGCCTTCCTCGTGGAGATGGGTGCGCGCTCGCCTTCGGAGGACGCGAAGGCGGCCAACACGGACACGGCCTTGTCGCGGGAGGCTGGGAGGAGGTCGCCGGAGTCGAGAATCGCGGCGACCGCGAAGACGACGGCAGCAAGGAGCCGACGGATTCGGCGAGCGAAAATCTGGGGCGGGGGAGAAGCCTGTGGATTTGTCACCTTGGCCCCTGACGCCGGCTAGGGAGACAAGCAGGCGCTCGCGGAGTGCGGCGCGGCCGGCGCCGCGGATCGACGAACGCAGCGGTGGATTTGGGAGAAGAAACAGGCATGCGCTTGTGGATGTGAGAGTGTGGGTTTGGTTGGGGCCCACTTCCACTGTGTGTTGTTCGTTTGCGTTTCCCTTCGCTCCGTAAAACCCGACCACGGAACACCTGGCGATCGGGATCCTGATCGGACGGCTCGTAAGGGTGTGTGCTCAAGACCTCTAAATAGCAAAGCTTTGCTTTAAAGAATTTAGGTTGTTGTATAATAATAAGATCAGAATATCAAGAAAATGACATAGTGCACATGACGTGGATACCTTAATTATTGATTAAACTAGTAAGTGACAGTGATTCTTGTTAAGTCTTAGAAAAAGAATAAAACCTTTATTACAGATTAGATGAAATGGCACAGCTTCTCATCCAATAATTGGAAAAGAGAACAACATACACCACTTGTTTACTGTGCATGGTAAAGATTAGATGCCACAGAATTTCAACCTCCTGCTGATTCAGTTGCACCCGGTTTAAGGAAAAGGATGTAGCTGTTCGACAAATAAGTAGGAAAGTAGTTTTGACCTGCTCAAGTCAAACCCAATCTAACCCCTGTAGGCCTGCTACATACATGATGTTGCTGTTGTGGGTAGGTGTGCATAGCTTCTGCATTATCTTTTCTTTATGTATGAATTGATACCGACTAAATGAAACTAGGAAGATAGGACAAGACTTCTGGGGAAATCATTTGACCAAGCTAGCTCGCACGGCATACACCCTGCCAACGCAAGTGAAGGGATGCTGGATGCTGAGAACGTGCACACTTGAAGAGCTAGTCGAGGCCATATGATGATCGCTAACAAATTATTCCATCAACCAACTGCACTGGCCAGTGGCCACTTACTGATCGTAGTTACAACAAATTATTCCATCAACCAACTGTAGTGAGTACTGACCACTTACTGCTGATAGGTATTTTAACTATAACTGCACCTATTCCATCAACCTAATAATGCAAATCAAAATTGTAAGAAAATGCAAAAAAATGTTCAGTAAACACCCCTTCACCTACCTCATGTGCTCTTCTCCAAATCATGTACGCGAATGCGTCCATCACAGATCACATCTCGCGAATCTGCCAACAAAAAATAGGGATCATCACAAGGTGAATTTTCTCTTCTGCCACCAAATGTCAGTACCTCAGGCATAGCAAAACTGGTAGGAGAAATGGTCAGATTAAGTATTAACACATCAACGTCCTCGGAAGTCAAACTTACAAATAAACCACATTAGATATGCAACATCAGCTAACCGTTGAGGTGTTGACCCAAATTTTATTTTCATCACTGCTCACTACAACCAGACCGGATCAAACAAACTAAAGAACAGAGCAGGTTGTTCCTTTCCCGTCTCGCTCTTTCTTCATCAGATAGTTTGGCACTTCATCCTGACAGACAAAAGCTTAAGTCTGTGGTTTCCAAGCTAGATTCTCGAGGAAACCATGCATCCACTCAGTCACTCACACAGGAACGGTTTTCCCGTTCCTTTCTTCGGTTTGGCTCTTGTGCTACTGGTTTGCTTGGATTCTCCCACCAGTTCCTGCACAGACCAGGAGAAGAGCTCCCTACTCCAGCTCCTCACTGGGCTCTCGAGCGATGGCGGCCTCACAGCATCATGGCAAATCGACACTGACTGTTGCACGTGGGAAGGGATCACCTGCAACCAAGATAGGACAGTCACTGATGTTTCGCTGGCATCTCGAGGCCTTAAGGGGTCCATCTCGCCGTTCCTTGGCAACCTCACTGGCCTTTTGCGCCTCAACCTGTCCCAGAACTCGCTGTCCGGTGGGTTGCCACTGGAATTAGTGTCATCCAGCAGCATCCTTGTTCTTGATGTCAGCTTCAACTGCCTGACAGGAGGCCTGAGTGAGTTGCCATCTTCAACCCCTGCACGGCCTCTACAGGTACTGAACATCTCAAGTAACTTTTTTACAGGAAGGTTTCCATCCACAACATGGGAGGTGATGAAGAGCCTGGCCGTGCTTAATGCTAGCACCAACAGTTTCACTGGGCAGATACCCACTACGCCCTGTGTTAGCGCGCCATCTTTTGCTGTGCTTGAACTCAGTTTCAACCAACTCAGTGGAAACATCCCTCCAGGACTCGGTAATTGCTTGGCGTTGAAATTCCTCTGTGCTGGCTACAACAACCTCAATGGGACACTTCCAGATGAACTCTTTAAGGTCAGGTCATTACAGTACATCTCGTTACCTAACAATCGGTTACAAGGAGCGCTAAATGGCATCATCAAACTCACAAATCTTGTCACCCTTGATCTTGGGAAGAATGAGCTCAGTGGAAATATTCCAGATTCCATAGGTGAGCTGAAGGGATTGGAAGAGATCCATTTGGGCCACAACAACATGTCAGGGGAGCTGCCATCAGCTCTCAGCAACTGCACAAATCTCATAACGGTTGACCTCAAGGCAAACCAATTCAGCGGAGAACTTACCAAAGTCAACTTTGTAAGCCTGTCCAAGCTAAGAAAATTAGATCTTGTTTTCAACAACTTCACTGGCACAATTCCAGAAAGCATATACTCCTGCAGCAAGCTGACTGCACTAAGGCTATCTTACAATCATTTCCATGGCCAATTGTCAGAAAAGATAGGCAATCTGAAGTCTCTCCGCTTTCTATCACTTGTTAACCTCTCCCTTACAAATATCACGAGAACACTTAAGATCCTTGAGAGTTCCAGGAGCCTCACCACCCTTTTTATTGGGTTCAACTTCCTGCATGAGACCATGCCAGAGGATGGCATCATTGATGGTTTTGAGAATCTTCAAGTTCTTTCTATGAGTTATTGTTCAATGTCTGGAACAATACCTGATTGGTTATCAAAGGTCACAAATTTGGGGATGTTATTTTTGCAAGGCAATCAACTAACTGGGCCAATACCTGACTGGATTAGCACCCTAAACTTTCTCTTCCATCTAGACATATCAAACAACAGTTTTACAGGGGGAATTTCAACTGCCTTAGCGGAGATGCCAATGCTAAAATCAGATAAGATTGCAGCAAAGGCCTTCTTTGAGCTGCCTGTTTATGTTTTCAGTCCATTTATCCAATACATTAATGCTGGTGCATGTCCGAAAGTGCTTAATCTAGCCGTCAATAAATTCGCTGGTGTGATCCCGGGGGAGATGGGCCAATTAACAGCACTTGTTTCACTTAATTTGAGCTACAACAAATTATCAGGAGAGATCCCAGAACCAATCTGCACCCTCACGAATCTGCAGATGCTCGACTTGTCCAGCAATCATCTTACTGGTACAATTCCGGCCGCACTAAACAATCTGCACTTTCTTTCCAAATTCAACATTTCTAATAATGACTTCGAAGGCCATATTCCAACTGCGGGCCAGCTTAGCACGTTTCCAGATTCTAGCTTTGATGGGAACCCAAAATTGTGTGGTCCTATGATTGCAAACCATTGTGATTCAGCAGAAGCGGGTCCAGAGTTCATCAACACCAGCAAAGAGATTGGCCGTAAAGTCACCTTTGCAATCGCCTTTGGTGCTTTCTTTGCAGTAGGAGTCCTATATGATCAGATGGTCTTAGCCAGATATTTTGGCTAAAACCTTGTAACTGCTATCACTGCCCAAACCGTTACGTGATCTCAAGTAGTTCCCAGTTCAGCAAGACCATGTCAGTGGCTCCAGCCCCAGCAAGAACAACATCCCTTGTAAACCTGCTATCTTGAATTAGTGACGTTTCATTGTTGTACTCCATGTAACAGAAACATGATTAGCAAGTGAGCAACGTTAACAGTGAGCATCATTGTACTCCATGTAACTATTTGTTCAGTATTTACTTTGATTTTTTTTATCAAAGAAGGGCTTCCCCCTTCCGATTTTCATTACTGAAAACCAACATCGACCAAAGTATTTGCCAGTATTTACTTTGATACCTATGCATAGGGTGATGAATGTTTCTTTTGGTAGTTGACCAGAGGACATATAATAAGCAAAATCGCCAACGCGCACATAAGCAATCTGCAGTCTGGCAAACTGAAATCTGTAACTATTTGCAGTCCAGCAATCTGCAGTGAAGGAACCTAAAGCTCGATGCAGAAAAACACGCGCTGAGAGAAAAAATTGTGTAACTATTTGCAGACTCGCTTTGCAGTCTAGCCATCTAACTCCAACCCAGGGTCGCAATTATCCAGAGAGGAAAAAAACGCGCTGAGAGAAAAATTCAGAAATGTCAACGAAGCTAGCACTACGATGTGGAATTAAGCAGCTGCTCCCTGGTTTCCATAATACCTCGGTGAAGGGCTCACGGTACGCCGGGCCTTGGTCGAATCTCCCATCCCCTGCCTGCCTGGCCTCCTCGGACCAACGGAGGCGGGACACGAGCCGCCGCACGCCGCCGTCCTCCAGCGCGCTTAGCGAACCTGGAGCAGCCGGCCCGCCGCCACGCCGGGTCGCCGCGAGTCGCTGCATCCCCCTCGCCGGGGAGCTCCGGGAGGGGGAGGCTTGGTTCGATTTCTGCCTGGCCTCTGGGCTCTGGCCACTGGAAGTGGGACTGCGGGAGCACCAGTGCGGCGGTGCGGCCAAGCCTCGAGACGCCGGCGCACTGAGTTGGGCAGAACTCGACGTTGGGCCTTATGGGTGCAATATTTGGGTTGGCTTGCAGATAACAGTTTGGGCTGGCTTCATCTTGGGCTTCAAATTGGGTGGGCTTAGAGATGCTTCAATGTAGATAAAATTGTACTGCATTCCCCTAAAAAAAGATAAAATTGTACTACATGCCTACAAAAAGATAAAATTATTTCTCAAAAAAAAAGAGATAAATTTGTGCATGTCCCTCAAAAAGGAATAAAATTGGATTCTCCAAAAAGGGACAAAATTGTACGTGCTCTTTTTTTGTGGGAAAGGAACTTTCATACTCAAATAGGATGCTTACAATCAGCAGCTACAATGGTAGCAAAACCTCTAGGCCTCCTTTGGTTTGTTGGAATTTCATAGGAATTCTAGAGGATAAGATTCTTATAGGATTTTTTTTAGAGCCCTTTGGTTCATAGGAATGGATTCCTATTCCTATATAGGATTGGTTCCTATCCTCCACATTTCATAGGAAAATAAAAATGAGCCTAGACTCAATGGAAAATTTCCTTTGGTGTCAACCAAATGACATCTCGTTTCCTATTCCTACTCATAGAATTTGAGATACATGTCATCTCATTTCCTACAAAATTCATATTCCTACGATAATCCTATCCTATGAACCAAATGAAGCCTAGGGCACTAGTAGAAAAAGGGTCAAACATGAAGCACATTAGTGCCGGTTTGAATTTGAGCCGGCACTGCCGGTTCCAACGGCTAGCCGGGCCGCTCTCATTAGTACCGGTTCGTGGCGAACCTTTAGCACCGGTTCGTGCCACGAACCGGTACTAAAGTGAGTGGTGGCAGGATGTTGTCAGTCCGGGGCCCCTACAGCACCTTTAGTACCGGGTCGTATCACGAACCGGTACTAAAGGTCGTCCTACATAGACCCTTCGTCCACTCGAGCTCGCTCTGTTCTTCCCCTTTCTCCTCTCCTCTCTGTTCTTTTTCCTCTTCCTCTCAAGCTCATCACACATTTTGCCCAAGATTAGAAGGCCCGCATCCATTCAAATGATCAAAAAGGTTAGCAACTTTTTCCTTTCATCTCTCATTGCTAGATTAGCTCGTGCAATGCTTTATATAGTGATTGATTTTTGAGTTTAGTAATTTAGGAGGAATTATATATATGTGCTAGTATTTGATTTATATGCAATCTGAGGTCAAAAATAACACTTAGTTTGCATATGTAGGTGTGGTTTACTTAGTACCTTCTAAATCTCCGTCGTAACCACCGTCGATCGCTCGCAACGTCCCGTCGCCGGCACCACCTTGTGGTGAGCCTCTTGTTCATGAAGTTTTATATAAAAAATTGATGTTTGTGTGATTTGGATATATAGTTACTCGTATAATTATCTTACCCATACGTTGTTTGTTATACATAGTGACATGGTTTTGATATCCGTCCCCGTCGGCCCTCGTCCGGGTTATGATTCGGATGTGGTATATTCTCTTTTAAAACTATTCATTGCATTTCATGTTTATGACAAATTATGCCCATCAAGTTGACATAAATATTTGTATGTAGGAGGTAGTTGAACCAGAAATTCCAACCGACCCTATTGTCGAGAGGTTAAATTTAGTTGAAAGAGAAAACGAGGATTTGAAGAAAAAATTGAAAAGAATTGAGGGGAAGAAGATGGAATTGGAGTTGCATGTTGCCGATGTCGTCGATGATCACAAGATTAAGATGGAGAAAATGCGCTTGAAGATTAGAAAGATTAGAAAATATGCCATTCATAGTGAGGCTTGGTATCATTATGCTGTTGGATCAATTGTTACCTCAGTTGCGATCTTGATCGCATTTGTTGTTGCATTTAAATTCTTTAGCTAGAGAGTTATTTGTTTGTTGCATTTAAGTGTTGTATGATCTTTATGTATGAACTTTATGTATTGTATTAATTTGATGTTTTCGGTGCTGTGTATTGAAGATGAGCCGGCAATGGATGTACGATGACCGATGCTCTCCCGAGTTCATTAATGGCGTGCGTACTTTTCTGCTTGCGACTGAGGCAAACAAGCGAGCGGATGGTTTTATGCATTGTCCATGTGCTGGCTGTAAGAATGGTCACAATTACTTTATGTCAAGAACCATTCACGTCCACCTGTTTGAGTCCGGTTTCATGCCCCACTATAATGTTTGGACCAAGCATGGAGAAAGAGGGGTTATGATGGAAGACAATGAAGGAGAAGAGGACGACGACAGCTATCCTGGCCATGGGTTCCCTGAATACGATGATACAACAATGAGGGAAGAAGCTGAGCCGGTAATGCGGGAAGAAGCTGAGCCGGCAATGCGGGAAGAAGCTTAAGAAGAGGCATCGGATGAGCCCGTTGATGATCTAGGTCGGGCTATTGCCGATGCAAAGAGAAACTGTGCAAGTGATTTGGAGAAGAAGAAGTTGCAGCGCATGTTAGAGGATCACAAAAAATTGTTGTACCCGAATTGCGTAGGTGACAAGAAAAAGCTGGGCACCACACTGGAATTGCTGCAATGGAAGGCAGAGAATGGTGTATCTGACAAGGGATTTGGAAAATTGCTAGTAATGATAAAGGATATGCTTCCAAAGGACAACGAATTGCCCGAGAGTACGTACGAAGTAAAGAAGGCTGTCTGCCCTCTAGGGTTAGAGGTGCAGAAGATACATGCATGCCCTAATGATTGCATCCTCTACCGCGGTGAGTACGAGGATTTGAACACTTGCCCGGTATGCGGTGCATTGCGCTATAAGATCAGCCGCGATGACCCTGGTGATGTCGAGGGTGAGCGCCCCAGGAAGAAGATTCCTGCCAAGATGATGTGGTATGCTCCTATAATACCACGGTTGAAACGTTTGTTTCAAAACAAAGAGCATGCCAAGGCGATGCGATGGCACAGAGAAGACCGTAAGAAAGACGGAAAGTTGAGAGTACCCGCTGACGGGTCGCAGTGGAGAAAAATCGAAAGAAAGTACGGGAAGGAGTTTGCAGATGACGCAAGGAATGTATGGTTTGGTCTAAGCGCAGATGGCATTAATCCTTTTGGGGAGCAGAGTAGCAACCATAGCACCTGGCCTGTGACTCTATGTTTATATAACCTTCCTCCTTGGTTGTGCATGAAGCTGAAGTTCATTATGATGCCAGTGCTCATCCAAGGCCCTAAGCAACCCGGCAACGACATTGATGTGTACCTAAGGCCATTAGTTGAAAAACTCTTACAACTATGGAATGGAACAGGTGTACGTGCGTGGGATGAGCACATGGGGGAAGAAGTTGACCTAAAGGTGTTGTTGTTCGTGACCATCAATGATTGGCCTGCTCTCAGTAACCTTTCAGGACAGACAAACAAGGGATACCGCGCATGCACGCACTGTTTAGACGATACCGACAGTATATATTTGGCTAATTGTAAGAAGAATGTGTAGGGACATCGTCGATTTCTTCCGAGCAGGCATCCCGTAAGAAAGAAAGGCAAGCATTTCAAAGGTGAGGCGGATCACCGGACGAAGCCTCGCCACCATACTGGTGCTAATGTACATGATATGGTCAAGGATTTGAAGGTGGTCTTTGGAAAGGGTCCTGGTGGACAACCTGTTCCGAATGACGCTAACGGCCGCGCACCCATGTGAAAGAAGAAATCTATATTTTGGGACCTGCCCTATTGGAAAGACCTAGAGGTCCGCTCTGCAATCGACGTGATGCACGTGACGAAGAATCTTTGTGTGACCCTGCTTGGCTTCTTGGGCGTGTATGGAAAGACAAAAGATACACCTGAGGCACGGGAGGACCAGTAACGTATGCACGGAAAAGACGGCATACATCAGGGTCATGCAAGCTACGCTCTTACCAAAGAAGAGAAGGAAATCTTCTTTAAATGCCTGCTCAGTATTAAGATACCGTCTGACTTCTCGTCGAATATAAAGGGAATAATAAACATGGCAGAGAAAAAGTTCCAGAACCTAAAGTCTCATGACTGCCACGTGATTATGACGCAACTGCTTCCAGTTGCATTGAGGGGGCTTCTACCGGAAAACGTTCGATTAGCCATTGTGAAGCTATGTGCATTTCTCAATGCAATCTCTCAGAAGGTAATCGATCCAGAAATCATACCAATGTTAGAGAATGATTTGGTGCAATGTCTTGTCAGTTTCGAGTTGGTGTTCCCACCATCCTTCTTCAACATCATGACGCACGTCCTAGTTCACCTATGCGAAGAGATTAACGTTTTGGGTCCTGTATTTCTACACAATATGTTCCTCTTTAAGAGGTACATGGGAGTCTTAAAGAAATATGTTCATAACCGTGCTAGGGCAGAAGGAAGCATCTCCAAGGGCCATGAAAATGAGGAGGTCATTGAGTTTTGTATTGACTTTATTCCTGACCTTAAGCCGATTGGTGTTCCTGAATCGCGGCATAAGGGCAGACTGGATGGAAAAGGCACGCTAGGAGGGGAACAAATAATATGTATGGACGGACATTCTCTCACTGAAGCACACTACATAGTTCTACAGAATTCCGCCTTGGTGGCTCCGTATATGGATAAACACAAGAATTTGCTACGCTCCAAACACCCGGAGCGGTCTGATGACTGGATTACACGTGAACAAATCAGGAGTTTCGCCAGCTGGTTGTAGACACGTACCATGCATGACACCTTTATTGAAGATGACCTGTATTTGCTGTCCCAGTTACCATCTTCGAATATAATGACTTTTAAAGGGTACGAGATAAATGGTAATACATTTTACACGATCGCCCAAGATAAGAAGAGCACCAACCAAAACAGTGGTGTCCGCTTTGATGCAGAAACCAAGACGGGAAAGGAAACATATTATAGTTATATACAGGACATATGGGAACTTGACTATCGACGTGGTTTGAAGGTCCCTTTGTTTCGGTGCAAATGGGTCAAAATGAAGAACATATCCATGAAGGTGGCGGACGCCCTTACTTTTACAAATCCCCCCGAGGCAACTTTCCATTGCAACCCGATTCCAGCGGGCTATACTCGTGTCTTGGTTGATGAGGTGGTGGACCAATATTCGGGGCTAGAGCTTGACATTCCTGGAGATGACGATGAGCACACATTAGGAGAGGCCAACCATCGTATCATCCTATGGAGAAAGGATTGCATCATCTTTCGAAGGCCACCGACACCGCGTCATCCGACTCCTCGTCGCAGTCCGCCACCGAGTCAGCAGACTCCCGCTCCTCCAAGTCCACCAACGCGTCAGGCCACTCCTCCTCCAAGTCCGGCACAGCTTCAGGCCACTCCTCCTCCTTCAAGTCCGGCAAAGCGTCAGGCCACTCCTCCTCCAAGTCCTGCACAGCTTCAGGCCACTCCTCCTCCAAGTCCGGCACAGCTTCAGGCCACTCCTCCTCCTCCAACTCAGCCACGTCAGCCGTCTTCGCCGCCTCAGCAATCACGGAAGAGAGTCGCCTCAGCTATGGTGCATAGTGGTACAAGTCGAGGTAGTACTGGAGGTACAGACGGAGGCAAGCAATTTCAATATGGTCCAAGCCTCGCGCCTCTTCCACAGAGGCCTTACGACAAGTCCGAGGAGGAAAACGTAGCCATATCGAAGGCCGAGGTGGAAGCCCATTTTGCACCGAAACCGCCACCGCCGCCAAGGGAGAGAGTGCCTGTGGAAAAGATTGACCACTTCATTCGTATGGCTAGAGCACCAGCTCCCAAGCCTATTGATACAGACTATGAGCGCCACATCAAGAAGTTAAATCGAGCACGTCTACAGAAAGAGGCGAGCTCGAGCTCGAGCAAATCAGCTGGCAAAAGGAGCGGTAAAACCATTCCCCAGCTGGGAGAACAGGCGGCGCAATCAATCCCCCCGCTTGTTGTGCCAACAACACATGAGAGTAGGCGCGCCCAATATTATTGTGGGCAAACCGTTAACGTTCCCGGGGTGGGCGATGTGGTAATAACCGAGGAGCATATTGCGCAGGCTGAATCGATCGGGATCACTGTTGGACAACTCCTCGATATCGAGCCCATGTCTCCGACTAGAGAGGAGGAAATAAAACGGAAATATGCTCGGGGCCAACCTTTGGTCGAGCCAGAGGAAGTCAATAAGCTCCCAACGAGAATGTATGAATTGCATCAATGGTACATGGACATTACCAAGATTTTCAATCGAGAGTCCCTCATGGTGAATGTCAACAAGGAGCATTACTACCATGAGAAAGCTGTGACCGTTGAGTATTCAGAACTATTTCAGCTATACAATAAAGACGCACTCGACAAATCTATCGTCAGTTGCTATTGTCTGTAAGTGGTTTCTTTCTGTAATTTAAGTCTCAAGCTAGCTGTAGTGATCATTTTGATCAATCATTACCTGTAATTATCTTCACTATATTCTTTTCTGTGATATTATGCAGGATGAAGATTTATGAAATGAGAAAAGGTGAACGCTATGGCATTGGGTTCGTTGACCCCAAATACCATTAATGAATACACATGGAAAATAGATCCATATCACGAAAAAAGTGTAGAGAAAAGCATGCTACAGTTCTTCAAGGAACTCAAATACAATGAAGATATACTACTTCCTTACAACTTCCAGTGAGTCACACTGTCTTGTACTACAAATTCTGTTTTTCCCTACTAGCTATAACTACATGTTTTTGCTTACATATGCCCGCTTAATTAAGACATGCAAACGTGTGTGCATGCAGATTTCACTGGATCTTGTTAATCATTAAAATTGATGAAGGAACAGTTGAAGTACTAGACTCACTACTTAAGAAAGCAAGTGACTACACCATCGTGAAGGGGATAGTCAACAGGTAATTTCAATCATTATTAACTATATCTCGGCCTATTTAATTAGTTCGTCATTTCCTGATAATAACTATTTAATAACCCATTTATTCATTTTCTTTGTCGGCGGGCAGGGCTTGGGCAAAGTTCATCAGGGCCACTCCAGGCCCATGGAAACAAAATCTGAAATGGTATCGACCCAAGGTAAGTAATTAAGTAGTACTAGCTAGCTGCCATCTCTTTAATTATCATGCTTGATTAATTATTATCTGATCAAATTTCATTCTCGTAAAGGCCCTGAAGCAGGCGCCGGGGAATGATCTATGTGCATACTACGTTTGCGAGAACATTCGCATGATGGCGTCCGAAAGGAGCAAATCTCAAAGACAGGAATGAGTACGATATCGATTGTCAGAACACTATTCACAATTTTTACACCATTATCGATATCTAGTCACACAACTAATACACATGTATATTGATCTCCTTCTTAACAGTTCAAAGAGGTGCGGGACAAGCTCCTAGCACAGGACCGCATAGAAGCAATTCAAGAGGAAATATCGGGATTTTTGCTCGACCAGGTTATAGATCCCAAAGGAGAATACTATTACTCGCTACCGCCCCCATGAACCACTTCCAATTGTTATCGTGCTCCGAAGGCACCAATTAGCTAGGCTAATGCCACTGGCTCCGAAGGCACCTATGTGTGAATTAATTAATGGTGGTTGTGAGACATTCGATGATATATATATATATATATATATATATATATATTATGATCGGTTCTACTAGAAATTCTATTTATATATATGCATAACGTGTACAATATGTAGTATCGTAAAATACCAGCAAACGAAAAATAATTAAATGGAAAACACAAAATTAAATGAAAAAGAAATCATAAACCCAAACCCCCCCCCCAACCTTTTAATACCGGTTGGTGACACCAACCGGTACTAAAGGTCTCCCTGCCCCCGAAGCTGGCTCGTGCCACGTGGTTGCCCTTTAGCACCGGTTCGTGCTGAACCGATACTAAAGGGGGGGGGGGCTTTAGTGCCTACATTTTAGCGCCGGTTACCAAACCGGCCCTAAAGGGCCTTACGAACCGGTGCTATTGCCCGGTTCTGCACTAGTGGGGTATTGCCAAGCCAGCATAACAATATCCTCGGGGGGATTGCCAGCCAGCATACAATATGATATTGTAGGAGTGTCAACATTTGCATGGCAACTTATCTTAGCCAAACTTATTGTATATGTCCCTTTTGGTCGTCCACAAATGATCAATTTCGATTTTTAAGAAAATGATCGGTTTCTGACAAACTTTTTTCCTACTAATAAAAAATAGGCTTACAAGCTTTGCAAATAGTGCTAGTGTTTTGAGTATACACATAAAAATTCTTTTATTTTACTTTTAAACTAATGAAGTTGGTTCCAAGATATGACACAAGTGTGCATTTACACGCAATGATATACACCCCTATAATATTAAGTGTATATACAAATTGGTTGCCTTGTATTTAGCCCAGCTGAGCTAGAGAAAAGTTGGTATGAACCTTTTCTCGCTAACCTAAGCTAGTTGCACTGTTGTATGAACTTCTGGGAGTTGACCTAGACTAACTCAACTGTACATATCTTAACCTAGAGACCACATATGTGCATGTAGAAGTCAAAAATAATTTAGAATTTCATACCAACTGAGAGATTGAGATTGATGTCTTGTGTTTCCGGCAAGTTGTTTAACTGAGAGATTGATAGCTCTAGTAACAAAAAATGACAAGTCCCGCAATAGATATTGACAAAGCATGACACTCTCAAATGAGCTACCTCAACTAAGCCCAGTCCAACTACTACCTAGAAAAAGAACACATGCCCATTAAAATTACCCCCTTTTTAATAACCTTTTAGAAGTTATACTGATAGGTGTTCTGATCACCAAGTCATACTAAATATATTAAATCCAACAGCGGTCAATTGAAGTAGAGAGAATAAGCTAATTATTTTTACTTTACCTTTTTTATACTAAAATCGCCTTTAGCCAGTGTGCAAAGGGTTCATCTCTCTACTCGAGACCTGCTTTCCCTATCTGAAGTTCATCTTCACCTGTTTTGTCTTTTTACAATGAAATTTTTGATGAGATCACAATCTTCAAAGAAAACGACATGCCCCTCAGCTGACGATCATCTCCTTCCAAGTGGGGAACAATGACTCTCTTGGGTGGACTTTTTGCACAAAGCAATACTAAGAATTTGAGGTGGACTTTTTGTACAAAGCAGTAAGAATTCGAGACCTCCACAAAGTCGTAAAGTGGTACACGTGCAGTCGTAATCTTCAAAGTCTGTTGTCATGTTTTTGTACGTCATAATGATCAGAGTAATTTGTAAGAGAAGATTGCATCCGAGTAGCAGCAAACCTTAATAGCATCGACGCTTGATTTAATAGGAAATGTTATTAGTCACCTGTACAATGATCCATGACATATATGCACTCCATTGAAATACAATGACACTCTACTTGACACAAGATATTATTAGCCACTCGACTACCAGTGAGACATCGGTACTCGACACTCGACTTAACACTGCATATTATTAGCAGCTCAGAAGAAAAAAAATAGGCCGCGTCATAATGACATCACCGAAAATTTCAAACAGAAAATATATAACAAAACTGACAGAATCCGAATGGACAGCTCTTATTTTTTGTTTAGGAAATGGCAGTTTAGTGTGCTTTCGGAATGTACAGTTTCAGGAAACTGTCAAACAAAAATATTCAGAATGGACAGTTCCGTTCGCACGCTCTTTCTTCACTAGACCGTTGCTAGTTTCACCACGACACCGTGCATCCACTATTTTTCACACAACAAGTACACTAAGAATTTTAACACATGGATTCATTTAGCTTGGCTCTGGTGCTGCTGCTCTCTTTGGTCTCTGCGACCAGCTCCTGCACCGAGCTGGAGAAGATCTCCCTTCTCTAGCTCCTCGCCGGGCTCTCTCGGGATGGCGGCCTCACGAGAATCCAGCAGCATTCTATTGAAGTTGAGAGAATAAGCTGGAGCAAATAATTTTGACTTTACCTTTATTTGACTCTGAAATCGCCTCCAGCCACTCTCATTCCATGTCCAAAGGGTTCTTCTCCCTCCTCGAGGCCTTCTTTCTCCTTCTAAAGTCCACCTTCACCCATTTGGTCGTCTTAGTGAGATTTTGGTTGATGTCAAATAATTATAACTCAAAAGAAGAGAATCAGAGATGAGCTTCTACGTAAGTGCTCACAGACACATGCCCGTCAACTGACGATCGTCTCCTTCCAAGTGGGAAACTGTGACTCTGTGAGGTGGACTTTTTGTACAAAGCAATAAGAACTTGAGTAGCTCCGGAGCTCTCACAAAATCCTAAAGTGGAGTACGAGTGCAGTTGCAATCTTCAAAGTCTGCTGTCATGCTTCTGTACGTCACAAACAGAATAATTTGTAACACAGTTCCGTTTGCACGCTCTTTCTTCATTAGGCCATTGCCAGTTTCACCACAATACCGTGCAGCCACTACATTTCATACAACAAGCACACCAAGAATTTTAGCATGCCTCCATTTAGCTTGGCTCTGGTGCTGCTGCTCTATTTGGTCTCTCCCACCAGCTCTTGCATCGAGCAGGAGAAGAGCTCCCTTCTCCAGCTCCTCACCGTGCTATCGTGGAACGGCGGCCTCACGGCGTCATGGCGGCACGACACTGACTGCTGCACATGGGAAGGGATCACCTGCAACCAAGATAGGAAGGTTACTGATGTTTCACTGGCTTCTCGAGGCCTCGAGGGGCCCATCTCGCCGTTCCTTGGCAACCTCACCGGGCTTTTGCGCCTCAACCTGTCCCGGAACTCGCTGTCCGGTGGCTTGCCACTGGAGTTAATATCATCCAGCAGCATCCTTGTTCTTGATGTCAGCTTCAACCGCCTGACAGGAGGCCTGGGTGAGCTGCCATCTTCAACCCCTGTGCGGCCTCTGCAGGTACTCAACATCTCAAGCAACTTGTTTACAGGCAGTTTTCCATCCACAACATGGGAGGCGATGAAGAGCCTGGTCGTTCTTAATGCCAGCAGCAACAGGTTTACTGGTCAGATACCAACTACACCATGTTTTAGCGCCCCATCTTTTGCCGTGCTTGAGCTCAGTTTCAACCAACTCAGTGGAAACATCCCTCCAGGGCTCAGTAATTGCTCGGCGCTGAAATTGCTTGGTGCTGGCTACAACAACCTCAGTGGTACACTTCCAGATGAACTCTTCAAGGTAATCTCGTTAGAGCACCTCTCATTGCCTAACAATAGGTTAGAAGGAGCTCTTGATGGCATCAGCAAGCTCACAAATCTGGTCACCCTTGATCTTGGGGGGAATGAGCTCAGCGGCAATATTCCAGAGTCTATAGGTGATGTGAAGAGATTGGAGGAGCTGCATTTGGAACACAACAACATGTCAGGGGAGCTGCCAGCAGCTCTAAGCAACTGCACAAATCTTGTAACAATTGACCTCCAGGCAAACCAATTTAGCGGAGAACTTACCAAGGTCAACTTCGTAAGTCTGCCCAATCTAAAAAAACTAGATCTTCTTTCCAATAACTTCACCGGCACAGTTCCAGAAAGCATATACTCCTGCAGCAAGCTGACTGCACTACGGCTATCTTACAATCCTTTCCATGGTCAATTGTCAGAAGAAATAGGCAATCTGAAGTCCCTGTCATTCCTATCACTTGCTAATAACTCTCTTACAAATATCACAAGAACACTTCGGATCCTAAGCAGTTCCAGGAGCCTCACCACCCTTTATCTTGGGTTCAACTTCCTGCATGAGACCATGCCAGAGGATGTCAGCATTGATGGTTTCAAGAATCTCCAGGTTCTTTATATAAATCATTGTTCATTGTCTGGAAAAATACCTGATTGGTTATCGAAGCTACCGAATTTGGGGATGCTATTTTTGCAAGGCAATAAACTAACTGGGCCCATACCTGAATGGATCAGCAGCCTAAAATTTCTCTTCTCTCTAGATATATCAAACAACAGCCTTACAGGGGAAATTCCAAGTGCTTTAATGGAGATGCCAATGCTAGAATTAGATAGTACTGCACCAAAGGTATTCTTTGAGCTGCCTGTTTGGAACAAGAACCAATTTCTGCAATACCTCACGCCCAGTGCTTTTCCTAAAGAGCTTAATCTAGCCATGAATAATTTCACTGGTATGATTCCGGAGGAGATCGGTCAGTTACAAGGACTATTTTCACTTAACTTGAGCTCCAACAGATTATCTGGAGAGATACCAGAACAGATCTGCAACCTCACGAACCTGCAGATGCTCGACTTGTCCGGTAATCATCTCACTGGTAAGATTCCAGCTGCATTGAACAATCTGCACTTCCTTTCCAGATTCAACATTTCTAATAATGACCTGGAAGGCACTATTCCAAACGCGGGCCAGTTTAGCACGTTTCCGGATTCTAGCTTTGGTGGAAACCCCAAACTGTGTGGCTCTATGGTTGCAAACCATTGTGGTTCGGCAAAAGCAAGTTCAGTTTCCATTGACCCCATAAAACAGATTGGTAGTGAGGCCATCATCTTTATGACCGCCTTCTGTGTTTTCTTTGTAGTAGGAGTCCTATATGATCAGAAAGTCTTAGCTAGACATTTTGGCTAAAACCATGTAACCGTTATCACTGCTCACAAATGGTTAATATTTGTAAATATCGAGTTTAGAAAATAAGAACATTTGACTCTGCAGTCCAGCAAAGGGAATCTACAGGGAAAGCACACAAGAGGCGCTCCAATGATATCTTATGACAAAAATGCCATTTTTCGTCTCCTTTGTAGCCTCTCCTGCCTAAAGCTGATTAGGTAAAGAACATTTCTTTCCATTCTCTCCTAGCTAAAGCTGATTTAGCAAGAATACTTCTCTTTAGTGATAACCAGAAATAAATCTTGATTTTCAGATGTTTAAATTACCATGTGTAAAGAGCTAACCAGAAGCCTTGCCAATCAGACCAACTTTGTGTCCCTGTTGTTGTCAAGTGCACCCCTGGTGCAGGCTGACTTCATTTCTTCCTACATAAGTAGGGTGTATCGCCCAAAAGCATCCTCCTGAACTGCTAATGTAAATACGTTAGATATATAGACACCGTGGAACCACTAATTTCAGAACAATCATATACAGTTTCATGTCAGAATTATTTTTACTGATTCTCCCACGAGCTAACAGCACGGTGCATAAGAAAGCAAGTAGGCACAAAATCTATTTTTGATTGTGAATATGCATCAAGAAGATCATGTGACAGCAGATGTACCATGGAACCTGAAAATTTTGCATATGTGAGCACCAAATGTCATATAAAAATATCAATCAACTTCAAATACAAAACAAATATGTCCATAAGTTGGGGGATTTCAAGCAGGTCAAGCAAGGTACTGTGGTTGGCTAGAAATGCCTGGTTGAGCTTCCCCTCTTCCAAAATCTGCTGCGCTGACTCGACAATATTAAATTTCGTATCTCCTCTTCCTGCAATAAGCTGCGCTGACTCGACAATGTTAAACTTCATTTCCTACTTCCAACATGGCATGAATCATATATGAATAGAATTGTATTGGGATGGCGTAAAGGCTGTGTCAGGAGATGTGGAAAATTCACCTTCCACTTGCATAATTCGGTTTCCCAGTGTTAGTGAGAGACATTGATTCAACAGACATGATGGCTGGTCGGCGTGCTATTGTGGCTGCGGGCCGGGCTCCTAGCAGCAGCAGCAGCCGGCCATAGCCACCGCTGCCGCAGGCCGCTGGGTCGTTGGCCCCAGGTTGAAGTGCACTGCCACGGGTCAGAGCTTGAAGATGGCGAGGAGGGCGAGCGGCGGTCGGCGGCGTTGGGGGGGATCTGGCCGCTGGGCGACGTGAGACGCCGCCTGCGGGTGAGCCGGGAGCCGCAGCGACGGGGAGAGCCGCCGGTTGTACGGCGACGCGGCGGGGAGGAACGCGGCGACAGATGCGCCGGGTCAGCAGCACCGCCGGAGGGAGAGAGACAGATATGCAGCCGAGGCGATGAAGCAGTTGGACGGAGCTCATCCAAAGGATGGCGACGCGGCCCAAGGTGCCTGGCCCAGAGCTTGGCCCTGGAAGGAGCCTGTCGTACTCACGCCCTGAAGGTGTTTGCGAGAATGTCTCTGTTTGCACTTTGCACAGTATGCCGTGTCGACTGAAGCTTATTTGCAGAACACGATCATTTCATTCCACCGCAGATAAGATCAGTGCCAACCTCAGGAATAAATGGTGGCAATTGTATTAATCATGTCCACCTAGTTACATACTGAAAACAGCTTTCAATCTTGCTGATCAGTATACTCCACCTAGCTACTACATACTGAAAGCGGCTTCAATCTTCTTGCTGATCAATGAGCATCGGAGCGACTAGTCTAGCTAACACTTTAGCCACCTTGTGCTTATAGAGGAAGGTTGGCATGGACAGCTCGCTCGGGTCCGGTGACATGATGAAGGTCGGCATGGGCAGCTCGCTCGGGTCCGGCGACACCATGAATGTCGGGCCAGCGAACAAGGATGCCTCCGAGTCCACCTCCATCTTAGCCAGAGCCTTCGGCTTCTTCTCGGGCCGGTCCATCAACGGAGCGAGGCCAGCGAAGGGTGCCACCACGGTAGGAGGGGTCGGCTTCTTCTCCGACGCCACAGGACCAGCAAAGAGTGTCGCCTCCGAGTCTGCCACCATCTCAGTCGTAGGCTCTGCTTTCTTCTCCGACAGGTCGATCGACGGAGCAGGGCCATCGAAGGATGCCACCACCGAGTCTGCCACCATCTCAGTCATAGGCGTCTCCTTCTTCTCGAACCGGCCGACTGACGGCGCCGGGCCGACGAGGAGTGATGCCTCCGAGGCTGCCACTATCTCGGTCGGAGGCCTCAGCTTCTTCTCGCACCGGTCGACTGATGGCGTACGGTTCGCCGGCCTCTTCCAGTTCTCCCTCGGCATCTCCCCGCGGCCGAAGCGCTCGACGCCGCCGTTCAAAGTCCCGACACGGCGGAGCGTCTTGTCAGTGAGCCAGCTGGAGCTCCGGGAAGCACGTCCGGAAAGGTCGATCTTGTCTCTGATCCAACTTCGGCTCATAGAGGCACGTCCAGGCTGCTGCTTCTTGGTGTCCAGCTCTACACGAGCCGTGTACACCGCCGGAGGAGGCGTCAGGAGGAGGCAGCGCGCCGGGGTAGGTAACGGCGGCGGCAGAGTCGCAGCGACATGGCTAGCCATCTCTGCAAAACAAAGAGCGCAGCAAAGAACAGAGAGACCAAGTGATTGCACAGACAAAACAAGTAATACTAGAACAATTGCGATGCTAAAATTCAAATGATCGGAAAAAAAGGAGAGAAGCTCGCCGGATTCTTTGCTCGCCGTCGCCGGGTTGTTAGGTCGCCGGGAGAACGTCGCGCGTGATCAATCAAGGAGGCGGCTTGCTCGTCGGATCGAAGGAAAAGTGCGATCTATCCCCGCAGCCCGGCTGATATAGATCGACCCCCGAAACCCCGTCGCGTAGAAACCACGCAATCCGAGTTCGACTCGTAACCGCCGCCGCCGCCGCCGCCGCCCGTGGTCCAACCGCCGGAGCCACCAGCGACGCACCGTATCCGGTCTCTCCTCCTCTTCGTCGGTGGCCTGGACCCCACGCCTCGAACTTCTCCAGGGCGTCCCCCGCGGTGGCGCGTCTGCACCGGCATCCCGCCGCCGGGTGCCATCCTTACCTTACCTCGGCATCGCGACCGTTGTGGGCTTGTGGCCGCGGACCTCTGCTACCGCGCCGGCGCACGAGTCGCAGCTGGAAGAGCCCCGGAGAGGGACCAGAAGTAGCGCAGCGGCGAGATGCCGGCCAGGGTTCTCGCTTTCCTCCTGCGCTGATCGCTGGTCTTCCTCGGCGGCTGCAGCTGACTGCTCCACGGATGGAGCCTCCAACCTTCACAAAGCCAAGCACGCGACGAGATCAGCATCATCCTCGCCTACTTCCTATTCGTGGGATTCCTCGTGGCTATGGACAAAGGTAAGGCAATTGGTGCGTTTGTCAAGTGTTTGATGAAATGCATGAGAAGCAGCTACAGATTGAAGCTACCTCAGCATGAAATTCCTCCATTTCTTTGCTTGCAGGTGTTTCAAATGTTCCATGTGGCCTTGGCATATGGAACAAATTCTGGGAAGTTCCACAACTTCTTGTATCTCTGAATGAAGTTTATCGTCTTGAATCTTCAGAAAACAACTCAATATTTGAAGTGCTACGATAGACATTCATCCAGTGTCCTGTTGCATGCCCACATATTCTCTCTCAGTTACTAACTTGTTTGGACAGACAGATGAATGACAGCCAGCCATTGAATTCCTCCTGGGAAGTTCTGTCACCGATTGGATCTCTGGAAGAAGAGTTTCTTCATCTTGTGCTTTCAGAAAACACTTGTTAGCGGTACTGCAATTATTGTGCCTTCTTTGTATCACCACATATTGTTTGTCCTGTTGAGAGCAGAGTAAATTGCATTTTTGTTGTATTGTCTTGAGAGCAGAGTAAATTGCATTTTTACTGTCTTGTCTTGAGAGCAGAGTAAATTGCATTTTTGCTGTATTGTGGTCATTGTATATGTTGAAAGTTTATTAAGTAACCCTGGCTATTGCTCTTTATTTGCAGCGCTCTGGATACCATCCTCCTGCCGAAATGCAGAGGCTTTTAGGTATATTGAGCATACTGCAGGAAACAAGACGAGATGCCGGAGATTCGAGGGCATGGATGGGTAGAAGATGATGTGGTTTTAATCAACTTTGGGCCGTTTATCCTTCTGGGGAGTTTTGAGACTGTGATATGCCATATTGAGCAGCTACGCGTATCTCTATATACTTGTAGTTTGACTCATAACAATTTGGATAATTTTTGTCCTGTTCCTTGAACAATTGTACACTTTGGCGCCATCTATATACTTGTAGTTTAAGACTGGGATATGCCATATGAGCAGCTATTCATAAATCTACATCATTGTATTTTTTCAATTATGATATTTTGGATAATTGTGTCCTGTTTGTTGAATAATGGGTTGTATATGTGATAGTTTTGACCAACAAGTGTATGTGCTGCTTGGTTATGGGAAGATCTTTATGTCCATTTTTCTGATGAGGTTGCCATATAAGCGGCTATGTATATATCTAGATCATTGTATTCTGAATAATTTTGTCCTGTTCCTGAAACAATTTCACCCTTCGTTGTCATCATTTCCTGGAGTTTTGAGTCTGCACTCTGTGCCACTTGTACTCATTGCTGGTCATGTTTTGTTGTGCTATTAGAGTGATGGTATGGTATAATAGAAATGCATGCATGACCACATAGAGTGGCGGAGCTATGCAAGAAAAGTTGGATGGGCCGGCACAAAGGAAGCCAACTATTTTTACCCACATGACCTAGTTTACTCTCGGTCCTACATTGTATTTGCTATGTGTTGGGCGGGCCATGACCCATTTTCCCAACACATAGCTCCGCCAATGATCACATATATATCACTTCCACGGGCCATTGGCTGTGTAATAATCTAAGTAGTCCAACGTTGTCTTTCTCTGCTGGTTCATCCCTCGCAAAATAGGGAAACAAACTATTTGTGAGCCCCGCAAAAGACGAACTCTTTTTGTTAGAGAAGGAAGATGAAAAACATTGTGTTCAAATAAGTTCTTTTTTATTTCTGATGAATTTTTATAATAGATCTGATTCATTTTTGCAAAAATGTAAGTTTTTTAGGGGATTGTGTTCAAGTAAGTAACTCTATTCCATTCGTTGCATCAGGTACATTTTTTTTTGAGAAAGCCTCATCCCACTTCATTCGACAACAATGGTCAAAGGAATTGTTACAGAATCATGTGCGTAGCCAAGCCACACATGCTCACCAAATCTAGGTACAGAGAAAATTTAGCAAAACTATCTGCTTCATAATTTCTACGTCTAGTCGTACATAAAATGGCATGACTCAAAATCATTTCTTTCTCGCGTTCAAATTCATTATCACCGCACCACTTGTGTTGGAAATATGAGCAATTTACCGAATGATTTTATTAACAGAAATACTAGATAAAGCATGACTAATATAGTAGAGATAAAACAAGTCATGCGTTCGGACAGAGAGAAGGTAAAGAGAATTTCATATATGAACTTGAACTAAACACATCTAGCGTTCGGACAGAGAGAAGGTAAAGAGCATCTGTATATATGAACTTGAACTAAACACATCTAGAACAGACACTAGATGAAATTGCATATATGAAGTAGAACCTAACACATGTAGGACGGAAAGTAGAGCAAAGAACTGTGTCATGACATCTAACAGAAAGAGTAAGAACACGTACGAGATAGCAGCAGTGGAAGTGCTGGACTTGGGGTCGGTGTCCTCGCCTTCCATGTCGTCGAGGAGATCGTGGACGTCGGGGAAGAAGTCGTCGTCGGGGAAGTAGTCGTCGGCGACCGGATCGTCCGTGATGAAGCAGCCAGTAGTCGCGCTGAGCGCTCTCCAAAAACCTTATCACCCTTCTCCCGTACAGGACTCAAAAGGTGCGGTTTCGGAGGCCTACTGTCCCGACCTGCGGTGCACGCCGCAAGCCGGGATGGGGAAGATCGTAGCAGCAACGCAGTGCTCAGGAACTTGTGGCGAGAGGAGGAAGAGGTTCTGGTGCGTCTCTCTGGGAGGAGCGACCTCCCTTTTATAGGCACAAGAGAAGGAGGCGAGAGGGCAACGACGGGAGGCGAAACGAAGAGACGGAGGCGAAGCGAACAGCCAGCAGCCGAAGGGCTGCACCGTTCGCATTCGAACTCCACTTTTGCAAAAATCTTTTCAGCTTCCGTGTGACCTTTCGTATACCCGTAGTGCGTGGCAAAAATTTAGAAATTGGCTCGGCTCATTCCCGCAACCCGCGGCACGTCGTGACGAGGCGTGGCGTGGCGAGGCGGGCGGCGGAGGAGGAGCGCGTGTGGATATCCCTCTTGTTCTCATGCTCATACAAGTGGGGAAAGAACCTCCCTTATAAGGAGGTCCAACTCCCACTCAACTAGCAATGTGGGTGAGGGAGTCCTGGATTAGGGAGTCTCCGGACAGCCGAACTATATCTTTCGGCCTGACTGTTAGACTATGAAGATACAAGATTGAAGACTTCGTCTCGTGTCCGGATGGGACTCTACTTGGCATGGAAGGCAAGCTAGGCAATACAGATATGTATATCTCCTCCTTTGTAACTGACCTTGTGTAACCCTAGCCCTTTCTGGTGTCTATATAAACCGGAGGGTTTTAGTCCATAGGACAACAGACAATCATACCTTAGGCTAGCTTCTAGGGTATAGCATCTCTGATCTC
This sequence comes from Triticum urartu, assembly GCF_003073215.2. Taxonomy (NCBI): domain Eukaryota; kingdom Viridiplantae; phylum Streptophyta; class Magnoliopsida; order Poales; family Poaceae; genus Triticum; species Triticum urartu. The sequence continues at coordinate 4,868,861 of NC_053027.1, forward strand.
GTGGTAGATCTACTCTTGTACTACCCATATCATCAATATTAATCAAGCAGGACGTAGGGTTTTACCTCCATCAAGAGGGCCCGAACCTGGGTAAAACATCATGTTCCCTGCCTCCTGTTACCATCCGCCTTAGACGCACAGTCCGGGACCCCCTACCCGAGATCCGCCGGTTTTGACACCGACATTGGTGCTTTCATTGAGAGTTCCTCTGTGTCGTCGCCGTTAGGCTTGATGGCTCCTACTATTATCGATAGCGATGCAGTCCAGGGTGAGACTTTCCTCCCCGGACAGATCTTTGTGTTCGGCGGCTTTGCACTGCGGGCCAATTCGCTTGGCCATCTGGAGTAGATTGAAAGCTACGCCCCTGGCCACCAGGTCAGGTTTGGAAGCTTAAACTACACGGCCGATGTCCGCGGAGACTTGATCTTCGACGGATTCGAGCCTCTGCCTTGTGCGTCAGGCAGTCACGATGAGTACGATTTAGCTCTACCATCAGACAGTGTTCAAGAGATCGCACCGGCAGCCGCTCCGACCCTCAATTCGGAGCCAGTTGCGCCGTCCATGGACGGGTGGATGGACCCCGCCACGGAGGCCTTACCCTCAGCGGCGATCGAGCCGAACATCGACCTTACCTTGCACGAGAGCCGTATTGTTAAACTGCCAGATCTTTCTCCAGCCACGGACTCCGAACCGCCTGCGCCCGTTCCTATCGAATCCGATTGAGCGCCGATCATGGATTTTACCTCCGCGGATATCTTTCAGCACTCGCCCTTCGGCGATATACTGAACTCATTAAGGTCTCTCTCCTTGTCAGGAGGATCCTGGCCGAACTATGTCTGGCAGGACTGGGATGCGGACGACGAAGAAATTCGCGGCCCACCCACCACCCACTTAGTAGCCACTGTCGATGAGTTAACCGACATGCTCGACTTTGACTCCGAAGACATCGACAGTATGGAGGACGATGTGGGAGACGAAGAGGAACCACTGCCCGCAGGGCACTGGACAGCCACCTTATCATACGATATATACATGGTGGATACACCCAAAGAAGGCAATGGCGACGAGACAGCGGAGGATGACCCCTCCAAGAAGCAACCCAAGCGCCGACGTCAGCGGCGCCGCTCTAAGTCCCGCCAAAGCAAAAGTGGTGATACCGGCACAGGAGGTAATAACACTCTAGATAGTGCCGAAGACAACAACAACCCCCTCCAGCAAGAGTTAGAGCAGGAGGATGGAGGAGCCAGCCCTCCTGAGAGAGCGGCAGATGGAGAAACTGAGGATGATAATTACATGCCCCCCTCCAAAGACGAGGCAAGCCTCGGCGATGACGAATTTGCCGTGCCAGAGGATCCCGTCGAACAAGAGCGCTTCAAGCGCCGGCTTATGGCCACAACAAATAGCCTTAAGAAAAAGCAGCAGCAGCTTCAAGCTAAACAAGATCTGCTAGCTGACAGATGGACTGAAGTCCTCACGGCCGAGGAATATAAACTCGAGCACCCTCCAAGAGTTACCCAAAATGCAGGTTGCTACCTCGACTGGAGGAAGAAGCATATGACGCGGCTGATCGGCCACCTCGTGGCCGTGATAGAGAGGCATTCCAGCCAAAAGCTCAGCCGGCACCCCGACGCCATTCAAATAAAAAAGCATGGGGAAACACACCAGACCTGCGAGGCGTATTGGAGGACAAAGCAAAACATGCAAGATCGATCTACGGATCACGAGGGCGCGCCACTATGCGAGACGATAAACGTCACGCAGGATACAGTAAAAGTAAATCCGGTCGGGCCGAACACAGCGGGCAAGACCCATTCGAGCTGCGTCGCGATATAGCCCAATACAGAGGCGCCGCACACCCCTTATGCTTCACAGACGAAGTAATGGATCATCAAATCCCAGAAGGTTTCAAACCTGTAAATATTGAATCATACGACGGCACAACAGATCCTGCGGTATGGATCGAGGATTACCTCCTCCACATCCACATGGCCCGTGGTGATGACTTACACGCCATCAAATACCTCCCACTAAAGCTCAAAGGACCAGCGCGGCATTGGCTTAACAGCCTGCCAGCAGAGTCCATTAGCTGTTGGGAAGATCTGGAGGCCGCATTCCTTGACAACTTTCAGGGCACTTATGTGCGACCACCAGACACCGATGACTTGAGCCACATAATTCAGCAGCCAGAAGAATCGCCCAGGCAATTCTGGACTCGGTTCCTAACAAAGAAAAATCAAATCGTCGACTGTCCGGATGCAGAGGCCCTAGAAGCTTTCAAACACAACATCCGCGACGAGTGGCTAGCCCGGCACCTTGGTCAGGAAAAGCCGAAATCTATGGCAGCCCTTACGACACTCATGACCCGCTTTTGTGCGCGAGAAGACAGCTGGCTGGCTCGCAGTAACTGTAGGATCGAAAGTATGTCTAGAGGGGGGTGATTAGACTACTTGACCAAATAAAAATCTAGCCTTTTCCCAATTTTAGTTCTTGGTAGATTTTAGCTATCTTAGCACAAGTCAAGCAATCTCCACACAATTCAAGCAAGCATGCAAAAGAGTATATGAGCAGCGGAAAGTAAAGCATGCAACTTGCAAGAATGTAAAGGGAAGGGTTTGGAGGATTCAAACGCAATTGGAGACATGGATGTTTTTGTCGTGGTTCCGATAGGTGGTGCTATCGTACATCCACGTTGATGGAGACTTCAACCCACGGAGGGTAACGGTTGCGCGAGTCCACGGAGGGCTCCACCCACGAAGGGTCCACGAAGAAGCAACCTTGTCTATTCCATCACGGCCGTCGCCCACGAAGGACTTGCCTCACTAGCGGTAGATCTTCACGAAGTAGGCGATCTCCTTGCCCTTACAAACTCCTTGGTTCAACTCCACAATCTTGTCGGAGGCTCCCAAGTGACACCTAGCCAATCTAGGAGACACCACTCTCCAAGAAGTAACAAATGGTGTGTTGATGATGAACTCCTTGCTCTTGTGCTTCAAATGATAGTCTCCCCAACACTCAACTCTCTCTCACAGGATTTGGATTTGGTGGAAAGAAGATTTGAGTGGAAAGCAACTTGGGGAAGGCTAGAGATCAAGATTCATATGGTTGGAATGGAATATCTTGACCTCAACACAAGTGTAGGTGGTTCTCTCTCAGAAAATGTGTATTGGAAGTGTAGGTATGTTCTGATGGCTCTCTCCACGAATGAAGAGTGGGTGGAGGGGTATATATAGCCTCCACACAAAATCTAACCGTTACACACAATTTGCCAAACTCGGTGGGACCGAATGGTTAAACTCGGTCGGACCGATTCAGCAAACCTAGTGACCGTTAGGATTTTCGGTGGGACTGAGATGCAACTCGGTAGGACCGATATGGTTAGGGTTAGGGCATAACGTAATCTCGGTGTGAGACCGATTACACAAACTCGGTGGGACCGATTTTGGTAATAAGCTAACCAGAGAGTTGGTCAGGTAAACTCAGGTGGGACCGATTCGCTCATTTCGGTGACCGAAATGTTACAAAAGGGAAACAGAGAGTTTACATTGCAATCTCGGTGGACCGATCGCTCATCTCGGTAACCGAAACAGTTACGAAGGGAAATAGAGATTACAATCCCATCTCGGTGAGACGAGATCCCTATCGGTGAGACCGATTTGCCTTAGGGTTTGTGGCAGTGGCTATGACATTTGAAACTCGGTGGCGCCAGATAGAAAGAATCGGTGGGGCCGAGTTTGACTTTTGGTTTAGGTCATATGTGGATGTGGAAGGTAGTTGAGGGTTTGGAGCATATCACTAAGCACTTTGAGCAAGCAAGCCATTAAGCAACACCTCATCCCTCCTTGATAGTATTGGCTTTCCTATAGACTCAATGTGATCTTGGATCACTAAAATATAAAATGTAGAGTCTTGAAGCTTGCTTGAGCCAAACTTTTTGTCCTTAGAATTTTTGAGGGATCCACTTTCCTCATCCATGCCATGCCATTCATTGAGCTTTTCCTGAAATATTAATCTTGGAATAATGTTTAGCTCAATGAGCTATATGTTGTTAGGAATTACCAAAACCACCCAGGGTAGTTGCATCCCCCTTTTTAGTAACAAAGCATAAATAAAACCATTGGTTAACTTCGGATACCAAGACGGGCATATAAAACTAGCAGGCACGCTCGCACAAACATAAGCGCCGCATTCGCGATAATACTGAAGTACGGCAGTCAATTGCCGATATTCAAAGCTCTTAAACCCGGTTTGCGAAAGTCCACATAAAGCACTCGGGCGCGTTGGACCGTATACCGTCACACGCTCGAGTCAAATACACGGCACCCCGACTAAGCCAGACCACCACACCAACAGGGAGTTGTGGAGTGTGTTCGTCAAGCAGGCCCTTCTACAAGTTAATTTGCCGAAACAGGACAAGGAAGGCCGCTGCCACAAGCTGATGGCGTTGGAGGAGGCGGCGCCGGGCAGTCACACTATAGGACAAAAAGCCACAAGTGCGGACATTTGTGTGAACGAACGCACCCACACCAAGAGTGGACCGCTCAGGGACGTATATGCGTTGGAGCCAGTCGCCCCAAAGTTCAACCCATTGGGTCCTCCTACGATCACTTTCGATCGCAGGGACCACCACTAGTATCCGTCATGGCGGATTCGCCTGGTTCTGGACCCAATCATTGATGGATTTCACCTCACTCGAGTCCTTATGGATGGCGGCAGCAGCCTGAACCTGCTTTATCAGGACACAGTGCGCAAAATGGGTATAGACCCCTCAAGGATCAAACCCACAAAAACGACCTTTAAGCGTCATTCCAGGCGTAGAGGCCCATTGCACAGGCTCAATTACACTGGAAGTGGTCTTCGGATCCCCGGATAACTTCCGAAGCGAAGAGTTAATCTTCGATATAGTCCCGTTCCGCAGTGGTTATCATGCACTGCTCGGGCGAACCGCATTTGCGAGATTCAATGCGGTACCGCATTATGCATACCTCAAGCTCAAGATGCCAGGACCTCGTGGGGTTATTACAGTTAATGGAAACACAGAGCGCTCTCTCCGAACGGAGGAGCACACTGCGGCCCTCGCAGCAGAAGCGCAAAGCAGCCTCTCAAGGCAATCCACCAGTTCGGCGTTTCAAGACCCGGACACCTTCAAGCGCGCTCGGAGTAATCGGCAACTAGACCGCCTGGCACGATCTGAGCTCGCGTAGCAATGCGGCCCCCACCCCAGTCCCAGCCAAACGGCGAAATCCGTGCCACGCGTACATAATTACGCATTAAAAATACCATGGCACAGGTGGGGAGGGGGGCACAACTACGGCACGCTCCAAGACGCGGCTCTAAACCGCTAGGGGGCTTCCCGCTTTGTTATTTTTTCTCTTTCAGGACTTTAATCTCTGGAAACCTTGATTCCGGCAGCATGATTGCCGAACACATGATGCAGCAACCAAGAGAGGCAGAAAGCTACGTCACACCATGGAAACTCCTTAGGTGGATTACGATAACGAGTGAAATATTTTGTTTAATTACTATTTCCTTGGCTTGCCCTTGGAAGGGACATAGTCCTACTTTTTGCTTATCGCACTATCTGTTGTATCATTCTTGCTTTAACGCACCCTTTTGAAATAAACAATGCATACATACGACTATTATTGCATTCTTGTTATATATATGTGTGTGTTCATTAATGACACCTGCAACCGTACACTTTGGTATGGCCAACACACTAGGGGCTTAAGTACCCCACAATATGGTGTGAGAAGTCCGAACACTTTCACAAGTGCGGCACCCCGAACTTATAGCATTATATGCATCAGCTCCGAATCATGTCTTTGGTCAAATGTTGGGTTTGCCCGGCTCCTATGTTTTGGTACCTTACGTTCCGCTCTATCGGCTAAGGTAGCGCTAGGAGAACTACTGCGATTGTGCCCCGGTTCTGCTGGGCTTAGACCTCAGTAGAGAAAGCTAAAACTGACTGTCATGATAAGGCGAGAGACTGGTCGCTGTTCGGCGAGGTTTTCGGAGTCCCTAAAGACTTATGCCGCTTAGAGCGAGGAGCCGGTCCTGTCCGGCTTAAAGGCGTGTATCGCGCCCCGAATTCGGCCTTCCGAATACCAGGGGCTTCGCCGAAATTTAAAATTATAGAATTCTATGGCTAAGTGAGAGTGATAAAGCATTATTAGTCCGGTTGCCTTGTTCGCTGTGCTGAGCACCTCCCTCGAAGGACCCAAAATGGGAACAAGAGTGCTCAGGTTTATCCCGAACACCCCAGCACTCGTGGCATGGGGGCAGAAGCCGAGGACTAGCCATCTCTCAGATTGGATAAACAGCCAAACAGAAGGTAATATTTTAAATTCAAACAAGCGTTGCATAGCGCATATGAAACAAGTTTTCATCATACAGGATCACACGAGCAAGTTTACTCAAATATTACATCCTTTGAACATTCGTCCGCTACAAGACGGGCACCCTTCAGGACACCCTCATAATAAATTTCGGGGGTGCGATGCTCCTTGCCCTGCGGCGGTCCCTCCTTGATCAGCTTCACGGTCTAGCTTGGCCCATTGCACCTTCACGCGGGCGAAAGCCCGGCGTGCACCTTCGATGCAGACAGACCGCTTGACGACCTCCAGCCGTGGGCAGGCGGTCCACAAGCCGCCTCACCAGGCCGAAGTAGCTGTTCGAAAGGGCGTCGCCAGGCCACAGCCGGACTATAAAGCCCTTCATGGCCTGTTCGGCCGCTTGTGTAGCTCGACCAGCTGCTTCAGCTGGTCGCTCATAGGCACCGGGTGTTCGGTCCCAGTATACTGAGACCAGAACAGCTTCTCCGTTGAGCTTCCCTCCTCGGCCTGGTAAAACTGTGCGGCATCCGACACGCTGCGGGGCAAATCTGTGAATGCTCCTGGAGAGCTCCGGATTCGGGTAAGTAATAGGTAATTTACTTTCACATGCTTGCTTTGCATATAGAATGCCTTACCCGCCGCTATTTTCTTCATCGCGTCAATCTCCTGGAGGGCCTTTTGGGCTTCGGCCTTGGCACTCTTTGCGCTCTCGAGGGCGCGGCAAGCTCAGACTCTCGCGTCTTCGAGTCAAGCTCCAACGCCTCGTGCTTCGTCACGAGAGCCTGGAGCTCTTGCTGCACCTCGCCCACCCGAGCCTCTTGCCTTTCCCGCTCGGTGCGCTCCTTGGCCGCTTTATCTTCGGCCTCGGACAGCGCTTGCTTTAGGGTCGCCACTTCGGTCGTGGCCCCTGGCAAATTCATGATGATCCTGTCATTTTGCAATCGCATTCTTTTTATACATATCCATAACTAGGTATACTTACCTTTGTTCTCCTCGAGCTGCCTCCTTGGCAAGGCCGAGCTCGTCCTGGGACCCTTTAAGGTCCTGCTTCAGTACGGCAACCTCCGCAGTCAGTGCGGCAGATGCCAGCAGCGAAGCCTGCATATGCATATTGACATACTTATATTAGACTCCTGCGATATTGTTTGATCCTCTGTTCGGCTTTTCTTTGTGAACACCGAACAGAGCATCAGGGGCTACTGTCTATGCGGTAATATTTTTCCTATATTTTAAACACTTACCTCAAAGCCTGTTAGAAGGCTGGCACAGGCTTCAATCAGTCCGCTCTTGGCGGACTGAACCTTCTGGACCACCGCACTCATAATAGTACGGTGCTCCTCGTCGATGGAAGCGCTGCGAAGCGCTTCCAGCAGATTGTCCGACGCCTCTGGATGGGCAGAGGTCACCGGTACAGGCGTCTTGCCCCTCTTGGAAGAAGGCTGCCTGCCCGAGTCCGGAACCACTGGAGGTTCCGGCGCGGTGTTGGGCTGAGGGCCGAACTCGGAGCCCTCAGGGGCCCTGTCCCCTCTGCTCCCGGAGTCCGGAAGGTCGCCTTGAGGTGCCTCCGGAATTGTCTCCCCTCGGCCCGGTGCCTCTTGAGACAATACCTCGGCGTCGTCCGCAGGGTAAGGGGAGGTGGCGGTCGAAAGTGGATCGCTATCCATATCCGACGAGCCCAGGGAGCCGTCCGACGATACATCGATACGGGCTCGTGGCGGCCTGCATAATCATATTCGGCGTTAGGGGAAGCAGTGCAACAGAGGAATGCTATGAGTCACTCTAGTATCTGAATACTTACGACTTCCCCAGGGGCTTGGCCCTGGGCAGCCACTCGTCTTCGCCGTCGGCGGCGGTGGTAGAACTGTCCGGAAGGAGAGTCCTTCCCTTCTTGGACCCTTCGGCCTCCCCAGTTGGGGCGACCTTCCTCTTCTTGTCTCTTCCATCTGGAGGGGAGCATCTTCTTCTGCCTCCTCATCTTCGGGGAGGAGTGTGCCATAGAGTCATCAGATGGTGAGTCCGATGACGCCTGGCATCGGGAACTCTTTCGGGCTCCCTTGGCCTTCTTGGTCTTCTCCGACACCGTATAAGGAGCCGGAGTCAGCATCTTCGCCAGGAGAGCGTCTGCTGGGCCTTCGGGCAAAGGAGCCGGACAATCGATCTGTCCGGCTGTCTCTTGCTAGTCCTGTCAAAGGCACGGGAGCTTAGATCCCGCATAGAATCAAACTATGGAAAACAAGTATCCTGTGAGAGGTAAAACAGCTTACCACGCTGGCTTGGCGCTTCGCGCAGAATCCGCGGTCCTCGGTAGTGGGAGGGGGAACCTCGGCGCTCTTGAATAGCACCTTCCAGGCATCTTCGTGAGTTGTGTCGAAGAGCCTGTTCAGAGTTCGGTGCTGGGCCGGGTCGAACTCCCACAAGTTGAAAGCTCGTTGTTGGCACAGGAGGATCCGGCGGATGAGCATGACCTGGACTATGTTGACAAGTTTGAGCTTCTTGTTCACCATGTTTTGAATACATGTTTGGAGTCCGGTCAGCTCTTCCGAACTACCCCAGGACTGACCCTTCTCTTGCCAGGAGGTGATCCGCGTGGGGATGCTAGATCGGAACTCGGGGCCGCTGCCCATTTAGGGTCACGCGGCTCGGTGATGTAGAACCACCCCGATTGCCACCCCTTTATGGTCTCCATGAAGGAGCCCTCGAGCCATGTGACGTTGGGCATCTTGCCCACCATGGCGCCTCCGCACTCCGCCTGGCGGCCGCTCACTACCTTCGGCTTGACATTGAAGGTCTTCAGCCATAAGCCGAAGTGGGGCTTGATGCGGAGGAAGGCCTCGCACACGACGATAAACGCCGAGATGTTGAGGATGAAGTTCGGGGCCAGATCATGGAAATCTAGGCCGTAGTAGAATATGAGCCCCCGGACGAATGGGTGGAGAGGGAATCCCAGTCCGCGGAGGAAATGGGTAAGGAACACTACCCTCTCATGGGGCCTGGGGGTGGGGATGAGTTGCCCCTCTTCTGGGAGCCGGTGCGCGATGTCGCCGGGCAGGTATCCGGCTCTCCTCAGCTTCTTGATGTGTCCCTCCGTGACGGAGGAGACCATCCACCTGCCTCCGGCTCCGGACATGGTTGGAGAGGGTTGAGGTGGGAAATGCAGACTTGGGCGCTGGAGCTCGAGTGTGCGAAAATGGATGAGCAAAGGAGGAAGAAGGCGTGGATGAAAAGGTAAATCCTTATCCCTTTATATGGGCGGACGAAACTATGCGTCCCCACTAGCCTGGTAAAACTTGCTTATCCCCCAAGCGCCGTAATCGATGGCGTGATTGGGTTACCCACACCCGTATTGATGAGAATCCCGTGATAAGGGGACATGATCTCTGCTTTGACGAGACGTGTCAAAAAACTGCCTCGCGTTATTTGCGGGGCTAGTTAAAGGAAACAGTTCGAATAATCGCCGGGCCATGACATAATGTCGTGTTGCCAAAACAAGTCAGCAAATTAGATTTGCGAAAATATTATTCTCTCTACGGTGGTATGTGGAACTTATTTTGTAGGGTCGGACACTATCCTTGTATTCAAATTCTTCCGTGGTGTATTCGGAGGAGGAACCCGCCTTGCAATGTCGAAAACAATACTGCGCGCCAGACTCATCGTCATTGAAAGCCTGGTTCAGGGGCTACTGAGGGAGTGCTGGATTAGGGGGTCTCCGGACAGCCGGACTGTTAGACTATGAAGATACAAGATTGAAGACTTCGTCTCGTGTCCGGATGGGACTCTACTTGGCGTGGAAGGCAAGCTAGGCAATACGGATATGTATATCTCCTCCTTTGTAACCGACCTTGTGTAACCCTAGCCCTTTCCGGTGTCTATATAAACCGGAGGGTTTTAGTCCGTAGGACAACATACAATCATACCATAGGCTAGCCTCTAGGGTTTAGCCTCTCCGATCTTGTGGTAGATCAACTCTTGTAATACCCATATCATCAAGAATAAATCGAGCAGGTCGTAGGGTTTTACCTCCATCAAGAGGGCCCGAACCTGGGTAAAACATCGTGTTCCCTGCCTCCTGTTACCATCCGCCTTGGACGCACAGTCCGGGACCCCCTACCCGAGATCCGCCGGTTTTGACACTGACAGTGGGACTAAACTTTAGTAGTATCCATTGCCTTGCACAAATGGGCTAAGTGGGACTCTAGGATTTATTAGGAATTTCTGAAACTGCTATTGGGCTAGGCCCAAAATAGACAAAATTCCAGCAATCCCCCACCAGATCCCAGAGGCACACAAAAATTCCTTTGGTTCCAAAACACTGTTTTATATACCGGTACTGCAGTGGAGACTGTTAAGTTGAACTTCCACCTAGAACTCTATGCTACACTAGTAAGCAACTGGAACAGTGGACTGGGCCTTGAACTGCAAGTTTTCTACGAATCTAGCTTCACATAAAGTCTTGACCGATACGTGGCTACTGTGGGTCTTCCCCGCGGGTGGAGCTTATACGTCATACTTCGTGACCTTTCATGAGTTTACTAGAGAGAACCCTACTCTCATAGATTGCGACATTTGACAATCATATTCATATAGGTGTGTTCTTCAAAAGATGTTCTACAGGTAACATCTCTGCTTTAATGAGCCACTTAGAACACATTAAGATATATATCAACCTGCCATGCATATTAGGAGAGTATTGCATCTTCATGGAGTGGTATTGTGAATAGTAAGGATACTCTCCTCTTAGTTGACCAACAGCTTGTCTTCCACATCTAATTCACGGGATCTCTGATCACAAAGAATAGGTTACCACTATGAACAACTCATATTGTGGGTCTCATACCCATCTCCCTCGATGCATTATCTATCACATTACGTGATAGACCCTTAGTAAAAGGATCTACCAGATTTTTAGACGTTTGGATATAATCCAATGCAATAACTCCAGAGTTTTTCATTTTCCTGACAGACTTTAACCTTCTCTGAATGTGTCTTGATGACTTCATGTTATCCTTTGAGCTGCTCACTTTTGTGATCACAGTTTGATTATCGCAGTTCATAAGGATACCCGGTACAGGTTTCTCAACAACCGGCAAGTCATTCAAGAGCTGGCGAAGCCAGTCTGCTTCGACCATAGATGTATCTAGTGCTGTGAGTTCTGCTTCCATTGTTGACCTCGTTAAGATGGTCTGCTTGCAAGATTTCCAAGAAACAGCGCCACCTCCATGAGTGAATACATAACCGCTCGTGGCCTTTATCTCATCAGCATATGAGATCCAGTTTGAGTCACTATACCCTTCAAGCAACTTTGGGTGCCTGGTGTAGTGAATTCCATAATTCACAGTGCCTTTCAAATAATGCAAAACTCTCTCTAGAGCTTGCCAATGCACATCTCCTGGTTTTGAGACAAACCGACTTAGTTTGCTAACTGCAAAAGAGATGTCAGGTCTTGTAGCACTGGCTAAGTACATAAGTGAGCCAATAATCTGAGAATATTTCAATTGATCTCTAGCAATTCTTCGATTCTTTCGAAGTAACACACTCACATCATATGGTGTTGGAGAGGGCTTGTAGTCACTATAGCCAAAGCGACTCAATATCTTTTCCACATAGTGAGATTGAAGCAATGTAATCCCACCATCATCGTCTCTCAACAACTTGATGTTCAGAATGACATCAGCCACTCCTAAATCCTTCATCTCAAAACAGCGAGATAGGAAATTCTTGACCTCCTTAATAACATTCAGATTTGTTCCGAAAATCAGTATGTCATCAACATACAAGCAAAGGATAACTCCTCGCCCCCACCATGGCGATAGTACACACATTTGTCAGCTTTGTTTACAACAAAGCCTGCAGCTGTGAAAGTTCTTTCAAACTTCTCACGCCACTGTTTGGGTGCTTGCTTGAGTCCGTACAAAGAATTTAGCAACTTGCACACTTTTCCTTCCTCACCATCTAGTACAAACCCATCTAGTTGTTCCATATAAATTTCCTCGTCCAACTCTCCATTTAGGAAAGCAGTCTTAACATCCATTTGATGAACGAGAAGACCATGTGAGGCAGCTAGTGAAAGTAGAACTCGAATAGTGGTCAGTCGAGCCACAGGTGAGTAAGTATCAAAGAAGTCTTCACCTTCCTTTTGGGTATAACCCTTTGCCACGAGCCGAGCCTTGTACTTTTCAATAGTACCATCAGGCCTAAGCTTCTTCTTGAATACCCATTTGCATCCTATAGGTTTGTACCCATAAGGACGATCAGTTATCTCCCAAGTTTCATTCGCCAAGATGGAACCCATCTCGCTACGAACCGCTTCCTTCCAGTAGTCAGCATCTTCAGATGCATAGGCCTCTGAAATAGAACTGGGAGTGTCATCTATGAGATACACAAGAAAATCATCACCAAAGGACTTTGCAATCCTCTGTCTCTTGCTCTTAGTAGGAACTTCATTGTTCTCCTCCACAGGACTTTCAAAGTGTTCTATCGAAATGGAAGGTTTGGTAATTGTAACTGGTTCCTGATTCGATGAACTAGGCATCTCCTGATTAGATGAGGTAGCCATATCCTTCATGGGAAAGATATCTTCAAAGAAAGTCGCATCATTCGACTCCATGATCGTACCGACATGCATGTCAGGTACCTCAGATTTTACAACCAAGAATCTATAGCCAATGCTATGAAAAGCATATCCCAGGAAAACACAATCCACAGTCTTTGGTCCAAGCTTCCGCTTCTTTGAAATTGGAGCATTGACTTTCGCGAAACAACCCCATGTTCGCAGATAAGAGATTTTTAACCTTTTCTTCTCCCATTCCTCGAATGGAGTTATCTCTTTGTTCTTTGTGGGGACTCGGTTCAGGACATGACATGCTGTCAATATCGCCTCCCCCCACCATGCCTTGGAGAGACCCGATGTGTCTAACATGGCGTTAACCAAATCAGTTAGAGTACGGTTCTTTCTTTCGGCCACCCCATTTGACTGAGGTGAGTAGGGGGCGTCCTCTCATGGATTATACAATGTTCCGCACAAAAAGCATCAAACTCATTGGAAAAATACTCTCCACCACGGCCGTACCTAAGCCTCTTGATTTTTTGATTAAGTTGGTTTTCCACTTCAGCTTTATAGATCTTGAAAAAGTTCAAAGCCTCATCCTTAGATTTCAGAAGATACACACGGCAGTATCTAGTGGAGTCGTCAATTAACGTCATGAAATATTTCTTTCCACCTTTTGTCAAAACACCATTCATTTCATGTAGATCTGAATGTATGAGCTCTAGTGGTGCAAGATTTCTCGTTTCCGCAGTCGTGTGAGACTTACGAGGTTGCTTAGCTTGCACACACACTTGACACTTAGATCCCTTGACAGTGGTGAAACTAGGGATTAAGTTCAACTTTGCTAGTCGCGACATGCAACCAAAGTTAACATGACAAAGACGTGAATGCCACACATTTGATTCACTATTGTTGCAAACATGCTTAACAACTTTATTGCAAACGTCTCATAAGGATAAATGAAACAGACCTCCTGACTCATAGCCTTTACCAACAAAGATTCCATACTTGGATATTACAAATTTATTCGACTCAAAGACAAGCTTGTAGCCATCTCTACACAGAAGGGATCCGCTAACAAGATTTTTATTGACGGAGGGGACATAATGCACGTTCTTCAGCTGCACGATCTTCCCTGAAGTAAACTTCAGATCGACCGTGCCAACACCACGAACAGAAGCACTTGAACCGTTGCCCATCAACACGGTTGAAGTCCCTGCGGTCTGATAAGACGAAAACATGGAAATATCACCGCATACATGCACATTAGCACCCGTGTCAATCAACCAATCAGGAGAATGACATACTGAAAGAATAGTGGGGAATATACCATACCCAGCATCCTTCATGTCAGTGTCTCCAATGACAACATTAGCGGTCTTGCCGCCTTTCCCAGGATGACGCTTGTCATAGCGATTAGGGCAACTAGGAGCCCAATGATCAGGATCCCCACACACATGACAGACACCTTTCTTCTTGTCATTCTTCTTCTTGAAGTTCTTGTGCTGGACAGCCTTGTTCTTCCCATCAAACTTTGCTTTACCATCAAACTTGCCCTTGTTCTTGAACTTGTTGGGCTGGAAGTTCTGCTTCTGTACCACATTGGCACTAGATCCTCCCTCAATACCTCGAGCATGTGTGTCCTTTGCTCTCGCCTTTTCTTCCACATCAAGAGTGCCAATGAGATCCGGAATGGAAAAATCCTGCCTCTTATGCTTCAGTAAGGTAGCAAAGTTCCTCCACGAAGGAGGAAGCTTAGTGATGATACCTCCGGCAACAAACTTGTCCGGTAGCATACAATTGAAGTGCTCAAGTTCTCTAGCAAATGACTGTATCTCATGAGCTTGCTCAACCACGGAGCGCTCTTCAGTCATCCTGTAATCATAGAATTGCTTCAGGATGTACAGCTCAGTGCCTGCATCCGAGACCCCAAACTTGGCCTCGAGTGCGTCCCACATATCTTTTCCATTATCAATTGACGCATAAGCATCAACTATGTTCTCACCAAGAACACTCAAGAGAGCAGCCTTAAACAGAGTATCCATTTTCTGAAACGCTTGTTCCTGTTGGGCATCAAGCTCCCCTTCAGGCTTGCCAAGCGTGGCATCATAGCAACTCATGGTTTGAAACCACAAAACTGCTCTCACGCGCCACCTCTTATAGTGGATACCCTCAAACATAGGAGGTCTCATGGAAGCAGCAAAACCACTTGGGGTAAATTGCCTATAGTAAGGTTTTTGGATTGTTGGAAATATGAGCAATTTACCGAATGATTTTATTAACAGAAATACTAGATAAAGCATGACTAATATAGTAGAGATAAAACAAGTCATGCGTTCGGACAGAGAGAAGGTAAAGAGCATCTGCATATATGAACTTGAACTAAACACATCTAGAATAGACACTAGATGAAGTTGCATATATGAAGTAGAACCTAACACATGTAGGACGGAAAGTAGAGCAAAGAACTGTGTCATGACATCTAACAGAAAGAGTAAGAACACGTACGGGACAACAATAGTGGAAGTGCTGGACTTGGGGTCGGTGTCCTCGCCTGCCATGTCGTCGAGGAGATCGTGGACGTCGGGGAAGAAGTCGTCAGCGGGGAAGTAGTCGTCGGCGACCGGATCGTCCGTGATGAAGCAGCCAGTAGTCGCGCTGAGCGCTCCCCAAAAACCTTATCATCCTTCTCCCGTACAGGACTCAAAAGGTGCGGTTTCGGAGGCCTACTGTCCTGACTTGCGGTGCACGCCGCAAGCTGGGATGGGGAAGATCGTAGCGGCAGCGCAGTGCTCAGGAACTTGTGGCGAGAGGAGGAAGAGGTTCTGGTGCGTCTCCCTGGGAGGAGCGACCTCCCTTTTATAGGCACAAGAGAAGGAGGCGAGAGGGTAGCGACGGGAGGCGAAACGAAGAGATGGAGGCGAAGCGAACAGCCAGCAGCCGAAGGGCTGCACCGTTCGCATTCGAACTCCACTTTCACAAAAATCTTTTCAGCTTCCGTGTGACCTTTCGTATACCTGTAGCGCGTGGCAAAAATTTAGATATCGGCTCATTCCCGCAACCCGCGGCGCGTCGCGTCGAGGCGTGGCGGGCGGCGGAGGAGGAGCGTGTGTGGATATCCCTCTTGTTCTCATGCTCATACAAGTGGGGAAAGAACCTCCCTTATAAGGAGGTCCAACTCCCACTCAACTAGCAATGTGGGACTAAACTTTAGTAGTATCCCTTGCCTTGCACAAATGAGCTAAGTGGACCTTTAGGATTTACTAGGAATTTCTGAAACTGTTATTGGGCTAGGCCCAAAGTAGACAAAATTCCAGCAGCTTGCTCCCCCATGTTGACTTCAATGTCCTTGATTACTGAACTGCTATCAGAAGAGATGAATATGCGCATCATCATAAGATCGTTTACTAAAGCTTAAGCTTCCCTACAAGCCAATACCTCAAGGATTGTCACGTCAGTGATCCATTTATACTAATATAAGATGATCCCATGAATTTTTCATCGTGATACGGGCAGACCACAGGTGGTCACCCTGTTTACTAACAACATCGTCTACATTGATTTTAAGATAGCCTGGTGCATGAGGGAGACCAAGGTAGCCGATCCATTTCATGCATTGTAGCATTAGGTGTCATCTCCTTAGTGATTTGATCAAGTTCATCAATGAAACTTTTGACAAACATTTGGGTGGACATTTGTGGATGAAAAATATTTTCATGAATAGCCTTTCGACTAGCCATCCAAATTGTCCAAAGTGTGACACATACCAGCAAGAAATCCATACGCAATATGCGAACAACCATTCCCTTCCTTTGTTTTGATCATATGCTCCACCACTTCATCTTTTGAGAGGGCCCAAACACATCTGGACGTAGAACAGTTGATCAATGCGTGACTTCAAGAATCCTGGTTACCGCATAAAGGACAGTTATGGGTGACCTCCATGTCTCTATCTCGTAGAATGTCATGTGTCGGCATCGAATGCCTAGCAAGACACCACCAAAAAACCTTAGCTTCATTGGGACAGGTTATTCCAGAGTTTGATCCAATATTTTGATTCGAACCTATTTAAGGAACCTGCCCGGTGGAATAGCCAACCTTCGTGTTCCTGAATAGTTTGAATCAACATGTTATATGCAGAACACACCAAAAAATGCTCTTTCTTCCCACGTGCCCATGATTAAAAAGTCATTGATGTTGTGTATGCACAATGGAATGGAAAATCCTACAAGGCGCACGTTGTGTCAAGCTGTCGAGGCTTCGCGTAGGTTTCACGAGCGAGCGACACGATCTAGGCCGGCCGTTAATTGTTGCAGCGATCCCGGTTTTGCAACCTTCTAGAGGTTCCCAGATAGTTTTTCCGGTTATAGGAACCTTCTAGGAGGTTGCTGAACCTTTTTTTTGTTTATGTTTCCTTTTCCCTCCTTTTTGTTTCGTTTTCCTTCAGTTTTTGTTTTTTCCTTCTTCCAATTGTTTGTTTATATGTTCGTGTTTTAAAACATTATTCACAAAATGTCCGCGTTACCAAAAATCATTCATGTTTTCAAATTTGTTCGGGAGTTTCAACAATGTTTACGTTTGCAAAAAAATGTTTTTCTTTTCAAAAATTGTTCGTAATTTCTAAAAAATGTTCATATTGTTTTCAATTTATTCGGGGGAGTTTCAAAACAAATGTGCGTGTGTAATGCCCACGATGCGGCTATATCTCCCACGTGTCGAAGCACGACTTAGAGGCATAACCGCATTGTAAGCAATGTTGCAAGTGAGGTAATCTTCACACAACCCATGTAATACATAAGGGAAAAAGATACATAGTTGGCTTACATTCGCCACTTCACATAATACATGAATAAAGCATTACATCAACCAGATACAAACAAGGTCCGACTACGGAACCCAAAATAAAAGAAGACTACCCCAAATGCTACACAGATCCCCGATCGTCTCAACTGGGCTCCACTACTGATCAACTGGAATGAAACAACACTACGAACAAGGTCTTCATCGAGCTCCTCCTTGAGCTCGGTTGCGTCACCTGTACGGCATCATTGAGCACCTGCAAAATGGTTTGGAAGTATCTATGAGTCACGAGGACTCAGCAATCTCACACCCTCGCGATCAAGACTATTTAAGCTAATAGGTAGGGTAAAATGTATGAGGTGGAGCTGCAGCAAGCGACTAGCATATTTGGTGGCTAACATACACAAATGAGAGCGAGAAGAGAAGGCAAAAGCACGGTCGAGAATCTATGATCAAGAAGTGATCCTAGAACAACCTACGTCAAGCATAACTCCAACACCGTGTTCACTTCCCGGACACCGCCAAAAAGAGACCATCACGGTAACACACGCAGTTGATGCATTTTAAATAAGTTAAGGTTTCAGGTTTTCTACAACCGGACATTAACAAATTCCCATCTGCCCATAACCGCGGGCATGGCTTTCGAAAGTTCAAATCCCTGCAAGGGTGTCCCAACTTAGTCCATCACAAGCTCTCACGGTCAACGACGGATATTCCTTCTCCCAGGAAGACCCGATCAGGATCGGAATCCCGGTTACAAGACATTTCGACAATGGTAAAACAAGACCAGCAAAGCCACCCGAATGTGCCAACAAATCCCGATAGGAGCTGCACATATCTCGTTCTCAGGGCACACCGGATTGTCCAAGGTTCCGGTAGGCCAGCCCAGAGTTGCCCCTGGTGGCCACCGGCAGCTAACAGGTTGGACCAACACTCAGAGGAGCACTAGCCCGGGGGTTTAAATAAAGATGACCCTTGGGCAGGCCTACCCAAGGGAAAGAAAAGGCTAGGTGGCAAATGGTAAAACCAATGTTGGGTCTTGCTGGAGGAGTTTTATTCAAGGCGAACTGTCATGGGGTTCCCATTATAACCCAACCGTGTAAGGAACACAAAATCCGGGAACATAACACCGATATGACAGAAACTAGGGCGGCAAGAGTGGAATAAAACACCAGGCATAAGGCCGAGCCTTCCACCCTTTACCAAGTATATAGATGCATTAATTAAATAAGAGATATTGTGATATCCCAACAAAATAACCATGTTCCAAACATGGAACAAGCTCCAATCTTCACCTACAACTAACAACGCTATAAGAGGGGCTGAGCAAAGCGGTAACATAGCCAAACAACAGTTTGCTAGGACAAGGTGGGTTAGAGGCTTGGCTTAGCAATATGGGAGGCATGATAAGCAAGTGGTAGGTACCGTAGCATAGGCATAGCAAAAGAGCGAGCATCTAGCAAGCAAAGATAGAAGTGATTTCAAGGGTATGGTCATCTTGCCTGAGATCCCACAAGGAAGAAGAACGAGTCCATGAAGAAGACAAATGGACGTAGCCAATGGATCCTCACAAACGCAACGTTATCGGATTACCGAGAAGAAGTACACCGGAAAGAAAGCAAACAACATAGTAAACAAACATCACATAATCATGGCATGATGCACAATCAAGTATGATGCATGTCCGGTTTAATGAGGCATGGCATGGCAAAGTGCACAAACAACCCTACAAATTAAGTGGAGCTCAATATGCAACTCCGTTGCATATTGACGAAACACCACATTCAAGTTATTTCGTTCGATCTCGTTTATGTACCCAACAATATTCAATGTTGTTAACATGGCAAGAGGTGAATCATGATGAAACTATCTATCTAGGAAAGTTTAAATGAGGCCGGAACAACAAAACAACAAGTCCGGAAAAATCCTCATGAGCATATTATAGATTTGGTACTGTTCTGCCCTAAACAATATTTTAGAGTTTTTAAACATGCAAAGTAAAGCCACCATGTTATGCGTTCCATCTAGCTTCTCTAGATGTCGTGCTCCTTCTCTTTCTTTACTCATGCCATGCCGTTGTTGCTAGTACTCTATATAGCTAGTCTGTAGCACTATTCTTGTTGTTAATTCTTTCACATCAGCTAGTGTGTCCTTGTACAGTACGCATGGTGGTTTGGTTCTGCATGCTAGTTGTGAAAGATGCATGCGTCTTATCTCCCAAGAACTCCTCTAGATTATTTTGTCTTTTCTCTCTTTCTATCTTGTACTACATGCCTTGTTCTGACTAAGTACGCTTCACTTTTACTTGTTGGACCTATACACTCGTTATGCTAAGAATAGCACATGCAAGACTAGCTAATCTTGTGCAGAAGCTAGAGATGATATATTGGTGATCTTTTGAGATAATATTTCCTCTTCTAATGTTCCAGTCCTAATCCTAATGAAAAATCTAACACTAAGGCATCACGACGGCAAAAACATTGTACCGGTCACAGTACATGTATGGGACTGTCGAGGTTCTCCGCCAAGAACGACATTCGTTCGGAAGCGTGCCGATGATGGATCTGTAGGAGCGATCAACACTAGTAAGGTCGGGTAATTAGGTCTTAGCGGGTAAAAGAATCTTGCTCAACTAGAGCCCGTGTGGTTCCAGTTGAGACTGTTGACATTGGAGTACCCCTCTTAAGAGTGTAAAAGCGTGAAATTTCACCCCTGTGACTCCCGGATCAGGAAGTTTGCGGTCATGTGTGATGCCAAAATTATTATTTCTATGCACATCTTTATTCTTTTCTTACGGCTAATCCATATACTTGCTTCCGGTGTCACATATTTTCCCTGCTACGTGTGTGCTTGCTGAGTATGTCATTATACTCATTCTTGCTATCTTATTTATTTTTGCAGAGATGAGCAATGAAAATGATGGTGAACGGTAGAAGTAGTACTACGGGAGGGGATGAAATAAAGAAACTTGCATGCATGTACTAGCAAGACACTTGTAGTCGTTCCTATGATAATGAATAAAAATTGATCCCAGTGTACTACCTTTGTTAACCTGATGGCCTAACATGTTTATAAATTTGAATTGAATTTATAAGCATGTGGCAATTGTCACTGCTATGTTTTGGGGCATGACATGTCATGCGTGGTGAGTTTAGTGTCTAAAGTTATAAAATACATAAAACTGGTGCTCAAACTTGCCTGGCCATGCAAATACGATGCCTTCAACCGTATCAGGATGTACGTCCAGACCGCATGGTGTGCCAGCGTGGTGGTTGCCTATCAGTGGCTGAGAGCAAGGAAGCCGTTGGGTGCTCCATGCGTGAGGATTTTTTAAAAACCCCCTCATACTTTAATTAATCACGTTGGAAAGCCCCACAAATTAAAAAAAGGATAAATTTACAAAATACAACGTTGTCAATTTGTTAATAATTGAGTAGCTCAACATGTTTTGACAATGAAGATAAACAATAGTTGTGTGTGCTTGAGTTCCGGAATGAAGATACATAAATTTACACAATAATTTCTAGTATAGGTCGAACTATTTAAATACACATATAGTTTTGAAAAAGTTCATGTTTCCTGTTCAAAGTACACAATAATGAAAATAGAAAAAAGATTTTAAATACAAAATAATTGCATATAGATATTTAATTTATTTTCTATATGGGAAAATTTATGTGTCATGAAACGAAACAGAAACTTGGAAAATAATAAAAAGAAAACCCATGAATAAGGCATTAGGAAAATTGCAGAGCTATACCTGGAATGTGTCTACATAGCTTTTCTAGCTAGTGCTTTCGTGTCGTAGGTAACCAGGAGGTGTTGGGTTCCAAGCGCCCCTCCATGATGTTTTTTTTTTCATGTTATTTCTGTAAAGACATTCCTCACACGCCCCTCCAGATGCTGGCAAGCCCTCCAGGTGCTGGCATACACTGTATTTGACGGCTTTTCAATGTGATTAAATAACATATTGAGTGGTTCTCTACATAAACATTCCTCATGCGCTCCAGCGCCTTCCCCGCTCTCCACCGCTAACAGGTGGGCCATTGCCATGCTGGCACGGCACGCGAGCTGGAGGTACGTCTGGATATAGATGGATTCACCGTATTTGCACTGCCGCACAAGTCCGAGCATTAGTTTCATGTATTTTATAATTTTAGGCACTAAACTAATTGTTCAGGACAAGCTGAGGCACCTCCGGTGTATTTAACTCAAGATGTATATGTCTCATGGGCCCATCAACTTCACACCACTTGCTTAAACTCCTATGGAAGACCCAGCCATGCTCACAAACAAATATTTCTTTTGGCTGCTACTATATGACCGGGTCAATACAAGAAACCTCTTGAGAAGAAAGAAGATGTACCTGGAATCCTATAATTGTGTAGTTTGCAAGAGGAAGAGACTGCTATGCACCTATTCTGGGATTGCTCTTTTTGTTCTTGCATGCTGGGATGAGATAATGGTTGATAAGAAGAGGGGCATCTCTAGTTTTTATTATATCTGTTTGGCAATATCAGCACTCGGTCAGGCCTAGCCATGGACGTCATATTTACGAGCTGTTGGAGTATTTGGTGTGTGTGTAATGATGAGATATTTAGGCAAGCTGTAGCGCACACACAATGCTGGAAATATGACATGAAGGAAGGTCTTACTATGGCATACTTCAGAGTCAAAGCATCAAAGGTTAGCAAGATTTAGTACTGGATAGATAATTTCCTTTAATTTTATTCATGTTTCACAAAACAGGCAGTGTGCGAACTCTCTCGGAAACTATCTGTATTTTGTATTTTACTTATTAATGAAAATACCGTAGAACAATAGTTCTACGGTCAACAGGTCAAAAAAGGATTAAAAAAGGCACTTCCTATCAGGTCCTTTATTTTACGTATATTTTTTTTAAAACGGAGGCAAAAGCTTTGCCTCATCCATTAAATAAAATAGAATAGAGTTTGTTACAAGCCACCGAAATACACGACATGCGGATTACTCGCGTACGATAAAAGACCCTAATTTCTTAGCTCCGGCGATGACCCAAAGGCTTGCCTCGGTGGAGATGGACGAAAGCAAGATTGGCGGTGGGGCGCTCTTATGCTTAAAAACCCTTGCATTCCGCTCGTTCCAGACTGTCCAAGAGACAATCATGGTGATGGAGGCCTTGGCTTGACAATCTGGCGCTCCTTCAACGCAAGTGCTTGCCCACCAATCTTGAACGGTTTCAAACAAGGGCCAAGCGGAAGTGTCGAGCCCGAGCATGGGGAATTTCCCGATGACCAAAGACCAAAGGCGCCGGGTGTAGCTGTTGGAAATATGCCCTAGAGGCAATAATAAAAGCATTATTATTATATTTCTTTGTTCATGATAATTGTCTTTATTCATGCTATAATTGTATTATCCGGAAATCGTAATACATGTGTGAATAACAGACACCAACATGTCCCTAGTAAGCCTCTAGTTGACTAGCTCGTTGATCAACAGATAGTCATGGTTTCCTGGCTATGGACATTGGATGTCATTGATAACGGATCACATCATTAGGAGAATGATGTGATGGACAAGACCCAATCCTAAACATAGCATAAAGATCGTGTAGTTCGTTTGCTAGAGTTTTCCAATGTCAAGTATCTTTTCCTTTGACCATGAGATCGTGTAACTCCCGGATACCGTAGGAGTGCTTTGGGTGTACCAAACGTCACAACGTAACTGGGTGACTATAAAGGTGCACTACAGGTATCTCCGAAAGTGTCTGTTGGGTTGACACGGATCGAGACTGGGATTTGTCACTCCGTATGACGGAGAGGTATCACTGGGCCCACTCGGTAATGCATCATCATAATGAGCTCAAAGTGACCAAGTGTCTGGTCACGGGATCATGCATTACGGTACGAGTAAAGTGACTTGCCGGTAACGAGATTGAACAAGGTATTGGGATACCGACGATCGAGTCTCGGGCAAGTAACATACCGATTGACAAAGGGAATTGTATACGGGGTTGATTAATCCTCGACATCGTGGTTCATCCGATGAGATCATCGTGGAGCATGTGGGAGCCATCATGGGTATCCAGATCCCGCTGTTGGTTATTGACCGGAGAGTCGTCTCGGTCATGTCTGCTTGTCTCCCGAACCCGTAGGGTCTACACACTTAAGGTTCGGTGACGCTAGGGTTATGAAGATATGTATATGCAGTAATCCGAATGTTGTTCGGAGTCCCGGATGATATCCCGGACGTCACGAGGAGTTCCGGAATGGTCCAGAGGTAAAGAATTATATATAGGAAGTGCTGTTTCGGCCATCGGGACAAGTTTCGGGGTTATCGGTATTGTACCGGGACCACCGGAGGGGTCCCGGGGGCCCACCGGGTGGGGCCACCTATCCCGGGGGGTCCACATGGGCTGTAGGGGGTGCTCCTTGGCCTACATGGGCCAAGGGCACCAGCCCCTATAGGCCCATGCGCCTAGGGTTTCCACCAAGGAGGAGTCCAAGTGGTGGAAGGCACCCCGAGGTGCCTTGGGGGGAGGGAAACCCTCCCCTGGCCGCCGCACCTAGGAGATCAGATCTCCTAGGCTGCGCACCACCCCCCCTTGGCCCTCCTATATATAGTTGAGGAGAGGGAGGACTTCATACCTCAGCCTTTGGTGCTTCCTCTCTCCCCGTTACGTCTCTCTCTCGTAGTATAGGCGAAGCCCTGCTACTGTGACGCCCTGCATCCACCACCACGCCGTCGTGTTGCTGGATCTTCATCAACCTCTCTTCCCCCCCTTGCTGGATCAAGAAAGGAGGAGACGTCATCCGTTCTGTACGTGTGTTGAACGCGGAGGCACCGTCCGTTCGGTGCTAAGATCATCGGTGATTCGAATCACGTCGTGTTCGACTACATCATCCCCGTTCTTTGAACGCTTCCGCTCGCGATCTACAAGGTACGTAGATGCATCTAATCACTCGTTGCTAGATGAACTCCTAGATGGATCTTGGTGAAACCGTAGGAAAAATTTTGTTTTCTGCAACGTTCCCCAACACCGATCACTCCCCGTCTCCAGAGGTATTTTGTAGATCCCAAGGAAGCAAAGCTAATGCGCTGGCACGCGGAGAGGAAGAAGCCCGACGATGGAGATGATCCGAAGCTGAGACACGTCAAGGATGGAAGCCAGTGGAGAGTGTTGAACAACTTCTATCAGTATTTTGAATGTGATGCAAGGAACACCATGCTCGGCGCGTGTACCGATGGCATGAATCCGTTTGGCAACCAGAACACCAACCATAGCACATGGCCCGTGTTTTTATGGATGTACAACCTCCCCCCTGGTTGTGCATGAAATCGAAGTACATTCACATGAGCATGCTTATTCAAGGGCCGAAACAACCAGGAAATAATATTAATTTGTATCTGGGGCTACTTCAAGAGGAGTTTGACACATTATGGAAAACACCGGCCAAGATATGGGACGCCAGCAAAGGCGAGTATTTCAACATGAGAGCCGCGCTGATAACGACAGTGCAGGACTATCTCGGTTACGGATATGTGGCAGGCTAGGGGTGCCATGGATATTGCAGATGCACGCGGTGCATGGATGATACGACGTCTCAGCAGCTAACGTCAAGGAAAGATGGCAGGTCTGGGAAAATCGTGTACATGGGGCATCGAAGATGGCTCGAACAGGACGACCCGTGGAGAAACCGTGAAGATCTATTCAATGGTCACGCTGAGCATAGAGGACCTCCACGTAAGCGGAGCGGTGCCGAAATCGATGAGCTGTTGAAAAACTGGAAGGAGTACCCCACGTTGGGAAAGACGATGAGAAAGGCGCCGGAGCCGCTGCTGAAGGTATGGAAGACGAGGTCTGTGTTCTGGGACTTGGAGTACTGGCACAAACTCGATACACCTCATTGCCTTGATCAAATGCATATCTGTAAGAATGTCCTTGAGAGCTTGCTCGCAACACTGATGAACATGCCGGATAAGACCAAGGATGGGCTGGAGGCAAGAAAAGACTTGCAAGATTTGAAAATCAGGGAAGATCTGCACATGCCGCCCCGTAAAATGTTAGACGAGACAGAGACGGAGACAGAGGCACGGGAGAAGAAGGGCAAGAAAATAAAGAAAGAGGATTATTGCCCCCCTTCTTGCTTCACCT